>NC_090062.1:16539886-16611479 GCF_038355195.1 Osmerus mordax | reverse complement strand
CTTCTGAAACGCTGCTGCCTGGAACTCTGGCCTCGTGCTTCTTCATCCCAACCTACAGTTGAAATCGAAAAGAACTGATTTGCGCTGGTTACTTGACAGTTGTGATTTGATAGACTCATAATCCGCAATATATTATCTAACGTGATTGGTTATTTGTTTTAAACAACTAAAAAATATATTTTAAAAAACGTTATGGTTTATATGGGATGACGTGTTTTTATATAGAAGTTAGTTTTTTTTTTTTTTTTTTTTACAACGAATTATCTTTCACTTTAAAATGAAGTATTACCTCAAGAATTAATAAAGTGTAACTGAATTGATCTTATTGGTATTATGATGTGTTTCTGCATGTGGACTAAAGACATTTAGGGGAGTAGAAAATACGTTAAAAGACCTTACATATTTTACACTCCAATAGAAAATACCCAAGGTCTTATTTCTATGACTGTGTTAATTAATGGACCAGGTTGAAGAGATTTGGGCAGGTTTAAAAGATTCACTTTTGTGAATCTCTTAAAGTAAATATCTTAAAACCCAACAAGGGTGTTGAGGTTGGTTGACTTATTTAACCAAGGGAACAACAACTACAGCGATTTGGTGCATTAAATTAAAATTCTGAGAAACATCTACAATTTAGGAATAATACTGATGATGTTAAATGAATTAAAAATATGATTTCAATTGTATCATTGCGCAAATAAGACAGTATTTTGTATAAAACAGGCGGCACATTTTGAGCAATAATGTGTCTAAAAAACGAGCATTCAGAAACAAGTTCAGAAGTTACAGTCCATACATAGGCCTATATGAACGATGTGAAAATTACGTAGGCTACTATAGATCTGTTTATAACCAGTTGTGCCACAACGGAAATTAAATCCTCTATCAATCAAATGAAATGTTAGCCAATAACTTTTACAACATCTGTGAAATAAGATTTCAGATTAGAACAGTATACAGGCAACAATGTTTGTTTGAGACAACATCCTCTGTGTAGGGATGTTGTTTGTTTCATTTCCTCTGAACAACAAGCTGTCAGTATGTGGGTAAAACGTCAATCACAGGTATTTGAAATATTAGAACGTTCTCATGCTCGAGCTGACCACATTTGGACAGTTTTGAGTTTGTAAAACCTCTATATCTGCCAACTCTTCACCACACGTGTCTTTCAGTCATGACAACTCATGTTGCGGTATTGTAAGTCGAGCTGTGTGATCAAAAATATATTTTTAGTAGCCAGATAGATTTTTACATTTGCCTTTTATTCCTGGTTTATTCCCTGAAAGTGTATTTCCCTCTCAAAACACGTCAGCCAGGACCACGGTTTTGGGGGGGAAATAGGCCTTTTATTTCAGCATCACAAACGCAACAAATAAAATAAGATTGCGTGACCTTACAGAGATGGATAAGTGGGAGATTTCAGATGTGGTCTGAATCGGCCCTATACCTTAGGGACAACTGGGTTCAGGCTGTTGTTTAGCGGGTGAGCCAAGCTTTCCTGGGAAGCACAGGATTCTCACAGCGCGGTGCCTATTAGCTGCGCGCACATACTGACTCATTTCATGTATTTGAGGTTTGTGGGCTCTCTATATTTAAGGAGAACAATACCGAGTATATTGTAGTTAAATGAGAAGGGAAAATAAATAAATTACTTGTGTCAAATGAACCAAAACATTACAGATATAAACATAGACAGTGTGACTATGGGCGCCAGTGACTTTGGGGTAGTCTATACGCTAAGGGCCTACGTTCTGGTCTATTTACTAATATTGCTGAAGGGTAATTATTTTGGTTTGGATTATTACAGAGACGTAGGCCTATATTCTCATATTTATTATTTAATTTTAAAGAAATGCCATTACCTCATTAGTTAACAAAAGTCAATAGTTTCATCATTCTTTTGGTGAATAACACGATTAAACATAGCCTATTACAAAGTTTCTATTTTAGGTATGGATCAAATCAGTTTTAAAATATAACCTGTAAGCAGGCATTTGGAAGAGTTGTAGGAAACGTCTGCAAGAAGACTAGACATCTTAACAGAAATGTAAGAGCTGAATCATTGGGCCACTGTTCATATAAATACGGAGGCTATATTTAGCCTACATTACACTGCTCGAATGTAGTTATTTTGATTTTGATTATCGGGTATGTGAAAAAGCCCTATATTCTCATGTAGGCCTAAATCTTTATGTAATAACAGCTATGGGTCAAGCATACCTCGACAATTCTAACCTGAAAGTTTTAAAAACAATGTAATTGAAACGAATATTTTAATTTCAAATACTAATTTTTCTAGACTACAGTACTACTATTCATCCTGGTACGGTCCATGTAGACTATACCTTCCGTGAATCATGTTAAATTTACAGACAATACGCAAAGTGGTTTTTAATTCTTTTTTTTTCTCGGTTCACTCATTCTATTTAGAGCACCTAGTAGTTCAGCCTCTTTTGGTGGTTCTGCAGAATGTATGATCCGTTGGCTACAATTTCAATAACATTTTTAACACTTTTAAAAACTATGCAATTGTCTCTCTATTTGGTGAAACATGTCCACGAGCCTATAAAGGGCCTGCAGCAGTCAAACAGAATAAGTGTTGCATGCAACCCACACAGTGAAACATGGAATTCTTCAATGTGGCCCGCGACTGTTTCAGCGTGAAACTGGAATGATCAATGGACACGTCACGCGCCTCGGGCCACCCTGAATGCTACTCTTCTTGGATTCTTTTTTATGTGAAGCATTCTAAACAAAGACTCTGGGACTAAGGCAAGGTGATAAGACCGTTATTGAAGTGTTTGTGTCAGAAACTAGATTAATATGTAGCCTACCCAGGAACGGAAATTGGCCATTGAACTAAAAGGCTTGTCGTGTACCATGTGCTTACAATTCACTCCACATTTACACTGTCAGCATAAAACGTGCCTGCCTACCATCAATCATTCTCCACCTGTATGCAACATAGGCACAACACCGCAACTCAAACACTGCTTTGACCACTATGTCCCTGCTCATTGGAGACTTTAACAGCAGAAACTGACGTTTTAGTCTTTAGCGGACTTCATCCGCTGGGTCAAGACCACGTGAAGGGTACAGGGAGACAGGATGAGAGAGAGGAGAGAGAGAGAGAGAGAGAGAGAGAGAGAGAGAGAGAGAGAGAGAGAGAGAGAGAGAGAGAGAGACAGAGAGACAGAGAGACAGAGAGAGAGAGAAAAGTTAAACACTGAATAAACAGTGAATTTATAAATTAATTTATTGGGTGACATTACATGCATGGTTGTGTTTTTAATACATTGGAACAGAGAGACTATGCCAAGTTGCAGCCCAATCTCCCGCGCCTTTACGCACACCGCCTTGGAGGTCCCGCGGCTGGATCTCGCCAGGAAAATTAAAAACTCGTAGAGCGCGAATCTGGTACTGTTGATTGGATGAAAGGGTGGGGACCGTCTTCCATACAGTTCAGATCAATGTAGCGGCCCAATGAGCGCAATCAGTGGTCTGCTAGCAATCCCCGTCCTTTCTCACTCACATAAACACCACTTGAACAAAAATATACACGGCCACCTACTGCGCCAGAGAAAGTGATGAGGGGGTGATGAGGGGGTGCCCTCCTCAACATTATACTGTTTTCAATTAAAACGACAAAGCTGGATGGCCTAAGCGACGCACGAGACAAACACAGCCACAGATTTGGTTTCAGGCCATGTGAAAATAGAGATGCTGTAATGTATTTATTAAAAATGATACATTAATCTCATGGAGATTAAATATTTCATAAACAGGGAACAATTTGGCTACTACTAGAATATAATGTGCATGGCGCTTGATGTTACAAGGTTTTTTAACGCAGAAAAGCACATTTGAATATAACAGCGAGCAAATAAACAGTGAATTTCCTGATTTTCGTCATAAAGTTGTGCCTTTAAATCGAACGATTCTTCTGAAACACCGTATAGCATTATCGTTCTGTCGAACAAAACATTGTCATGATGTGTCAACATGACCTTATTGCGCTATGCTACTTAACTGGAATGTGTGCATAAAACTGTTTTGTCATTGTTTATTCATAAAAAAACATGGAGTGTACAAGATTACAAACAACAAAATTAATAATACAAATCTAAATTTTCTGTCATTTTCATATGAAGACTTGTTGAAAATCGGACGTGTAACTAGTGTAGACGAATTAGTTCCCAGTCATATGATTGTTGGCCAACATTGCATCCCGCCTTTAGCCTACTCCAATTTTGGGACAGTTGAAACCACTGACTGAAAATCAATACTTACAAGTTTACACACTCACTACGCGGTATGACTGTTACTTGAACAAACAGAGGTCATAATTGGGTCAATGGTCCGATTGGCCAAAATGGTACATTCAGTAGGATATTAACATGCTCTCAGAGAATAAATATACAATTACAAATTCTAAGTTACATAGACCTATGTGTGCAGACTTATCATGATAAAAACATTGTTATACACTTAAACTTGTTAAACAGAGCTACACAATTCATATTTTTAATTTAGAATACTTAATGGATCAATTCTGGAGCGTGCAGAGAAAAGATTTCAAGTGCAGGTCCGTGAACTTGCGACCCTTGGTGCTATTATACATATGATCGATCAATCAGTCACAGGGCCCTCCTAACAACTCCGCCGCAGCCTTTGGGTGACCCTCCCGGGTCTTAATCTAACACGGGGACTGCGGAAGACCAATTTCTCACAGTCAAAACTGTCATTTCAATTTCCAAACAAAACATACGCAAGTTTATCAATTATATTTATTATATATTGTAGGTTCGGAGGGGATCATATATGGTTTGATGTTGAGATATATGACAGGCTCACTACTCATATTGACAACAGTTGACTGAAACATCTGATTAAATGCAATGTTAAGGAAAAGCCTCATTCATGCAATGTCAACTACACATAGGCTACGTACTGTGTATATACTGTAGTATAGAATCAAAAATGGTATAGCTCAGGGGACAAGAGAGGTGCTATTGTCCTACGTGTCGTCATGCAAAATAGACTCAGTTTATTAATCCTGGCCCACAAGCAGGCCTATTTTATCCGCACCTACCAAAAGCCTGAACGCACGGTGGTAACCGCGCGTGGTAACCTGCACCTGCCAAACACAGCTCTGTTTGTGTAAATGCACTGTAGGTGAATTATAGACTTGTACCAAAATAGAGAGATATGAATAATGGCGCACTCTCAGCATCTTGAAGACATCCTCCCTCAGATATTACTAAATACTGTTTTGGACAAATGTGCAGTTAGGTGATATGAGACACCATGATGAGAAACATAACGTTGATTCAACTTACAGGCGGAATTTCAAACGTAGGCTACACTTTTGCTGGGAATGCACTCTGGGAAATAAATTCGAATTGATTTTGTTATGGCTATATTATGAAACATGTATATAAACTGTCCGAGACCAACATAACCCAACCAACAACGTAAAATAGCTACTTTTATTTTCGTTCGGTTGGCTTTGACTATTAATGTCTGGGCCGTTAATTTCCTTCATGTTACCCAGTCAAATTCTTATATTTTTTATTAGACTATTTGTGTATCGTTATTTTAGTCCAGACAGATTCACACTATTGGCATGTAGAACGTGGAATCTCCACCTAAGTGGTCGGGCATTCCTAAGGATGCAACGCTGTCAAATATTTCATTGTTGGACGTCATGGAAAAAGTGCACAGATCTGACTGCGATGGAGCAAGTGGGAAGCTATGGCCTTGGAAAGCCGTAAAATGATCAGTGAAGTCGACAAACGGTCATATAAAGGAACACCGGTTTCTGAACTGACCTTATCCTCTCTCCTTAAAATAGTTTTTTTGTAAGTTATATTTATATAGCTATTGATAAATCACAAAACACACAGTCAGAGACTAATTGATCACTGGAAATCGGCATAGACCTCCTTGTAATAAAGATGTTGACTGAACATCAACATTAAGGGGTCCTTGGGGAGCAATGATAGTTAGGTACGCCAATCAACACCTTTTTGTGGAGGGGTTTAACATAGTGGCACTCCTCCCAGAATCTCCTTTATTGATCTGAGAAGCAGCGCGTGTCCCGCTGGTTTAGGTAAACATTTGGGGATCAATTAGCCGTGGACATTGAGTTTTCAGGCGCTATGTCAAAGACAAGCATGGGGTTAATGCGTGTGAGGGCTATTCGGTGTGGAGACATGGGCATGGCATGTTGAAACAAGGGCGTGCTTCTCAAAATGAAGTCATCAACGGTAATTAAACGCAGGGGGAAACGAGAGCACGGGAGCGCGCCTACCCCTTCTCTGCGCGCTGGGTGGTCCGTTCCCCTGATAAATGTGTGGGCCTCATTCCAAGCAAGTGCCCGGTATAGGGACCGGTTAAAACAATACTACTACCTATATACATTTCTTTACTTGGGTTTCAAACTTAGCCGCAACAGAAAATCCCACATTTGTACCTCTAGCAGTTCTGTGTAGTTGACAATGAGGATTTGTATATTTTCGTATTTGCTTTCCCCTGTGGCAAAACGCCACGGAGGAGGAAGGGCACCAGTGACATTTGAGGGTGTTCTGAAAAGCATTGTGACTTACTGGCAGAACATCAGTATAGTTTAGTGTGGGCCCTTTTTGAAATGTAAATTTCATACACACTACATTTTTTATTCTAAAACAAAAACGATAGCAAATATATTGAAATATATATGAATATAAGAAACTAAATCTTACCCACCATTGGCAACTTTTACGCACAATAAAATGTAGTATTATTTTAACGAACATTTGTTTATAATGTATATTTTTTTGTTTCTTACATGTGTTATTTGCTTTGGGTTGAGAAATCTCAGAAAAATAGTCTATAAATATAAACTCAAATCAGAGATCCTGTGTCTACACAGTAAACAATAATCACTCGGGATTGAACCCTCGCGCAGCACCGTGAAACGTGTGAGGGGCTATCGCTCTTTGGATGCCGGGGGTGAGTGCGCTCTCCAGGGAACAATGAAAAGTATACTGTCAACAGATTTAGGCTTTGGGGCAACAGTCGTTCAGTGTGCATATCGGCCATTATGTTGGAACAAATAACCAGACGCTCAAGCATGTACGATGCGGGTTACACTTACGTTTGGAGACTTATAAAACCCCAATTGCAATGGCAGGAATTCATAGACTAGTAGCCTATATATTCTTCCTCGTTTTAATATACAGTATTATAGCCTACTTATTTGTACTGCGCATTATTAGAATACTTGCTAAAACAAATGTTGTACGTTGATTCCGTCTTATATCGGGAGTGACACACGCGGAACTTTATGAAACAGCAGGATACATGTAATCAAGTGGCTTCCATCCTTTGGAAGCGCATCTTATCTAATGCCTAGTTGCAAAACGCGCAACAGGTCTGGTAAATCTCGAGTCGAACTAATTTGAAGAGACAGCCCGCGACCAAATCTGCGCGTAGACCTTCTCGATTGAATTGAGAAAAGTTGAAAATAACTTACATAAAATCGTCCTGGGGAAGAGTTTAGAGTGAGTCGATCTGAATTCCCCATCCGTGATTTCTTGCCTGGGTCTCGGCAAGGTCTAGAGCCGTGCTCCCATAGGTTCCCTGAGCAAATATAACAATTTATTGTAGGAATAATAACATTTCTGCATTTTGGAGGAAAGGTCCTCTCCAAAGGTTGTGTCTAAAACGGACATAATGCATCAGATTGAGTATTAGCTGATCTAGCGGAGCTTTTTGCTTGATTTTTTATTTAAAGAAGGCCAGGGAAAATGTTTACATTTTGCTGTATAAACATCCTGCCCATGTTCCTGTCTATCTTTTAAAGAAATCCGGAGCATGGTTTGAATAAGTGGACCATTTCTTTTAAATATAATTTCATTTTCAGCTAATTTATTATTTTTCTTAAGAATACAAAGGTATTTGTTGACTGATTTGGTAGTCTTTCCCATCTATCAATGGGAGGATAGTTCCCTTATGGCAGTGAGGTCTTGCAGCTCTTCAGATCATATTAGAACATATTCTCAAGGAATTGACAATAATAAAAATCTTTCACAGGAATCTACCGTCTTGCATGCGAGAATTAGGCCGTTGATTTGTTCACACTATACAGCAAGACAAGACACAAATACTAAAACTAATACTTCAATTGTAAAAAATATTCTTTCGCCTCATATACAAAGGAATACAATTCTATTTTGTATTTAATTCGCGTTGTTCATTTTAGGAAAAATGTTCATAGATTGGAAGTATAATACAAACATTCCCCTAAAACTACAGACGGACAGATGTGCCTATACCGCCCACCACACAAAGAGGGAGGGGTCTAGTGACGTTCTGACGGTCAAGAACTTAGCTTCTAAGGCTCTGATCGCAACAGATAAGTAAAAGGCGAGCTTCTCCGGACGCATGAGAGCACAACGACTTTAGTTGAAAGCAGCTCCCGTTCTACGTCCCATGTTTAACTTTGGACACTGGCTTTAAGGAATTCAGGCTTCTCCCCGGTTAAGGAACTCGAACTCGGTCAAGGAAAGGCGCAATAACGCAAGGTTCATAAAAAAAAGTATCGCTCTTGATTGAGCGTATTCCTCTGGACCAAAACTAGGTAAATCTATTCATCAAACGTTTCTGATCAGTTAGTGAAATCGTTTATATTACTACCAGGACAAGGACGTTATTTCGCTAGCAAAAAAAACGTTTTTTTGCCGTTACGCAGATAACTAATGACGGCAGAGGTCCAGCAGCCCCAAGCGCAGACTCCAGGCCAGAGTAGCCCAATGTCTGCTCCGGAGAAGCCGCACGGACAGACCACGGTGATGGAGACCGCCTCCTCCACTACCAAAACCAAAAAGACAAACGCGGGGATCCGCCGCCCGGAAAAGCCCCCTTACTCGTACATTGCGCTGATAGTGATGGCTATCCAGAGCTCTCCTACCAAGCGCCTGACTCTCAGCGAAATTTACCAGTTCCTCCAAAGCCGCTTTCCGTTCTTTAGGGGCTCATATCAAGGATGGAAGAATTCTGTGCGTCACAACTTGTCCCTTAACGAGTGTTTCATAAAGCTACCCAAGGGTCTCGGTCGGCCAGGAAAGGGCCATTACTGGACTATCGACCCGGCTAGCGAGTTCATGTTTGAGGAAGGGTCCTTCAGAAGGAGGCCCCGGGGTTTCAGACGTAAATGCCAGGCGCTGAAGCCCATGTACAGCATGATGAACGGCCTGGGATTCAACCACCTCCCCGAGTCCTACAACTTCCAAGGCAACGGCGGGGGCCTCTCCTGCCCGCCCAACAGTTTGTCTCTGGACAGTGGGATTGGGATGATGAATGGACATTTGGCAGGCAACATGGATGGAATGGGTCTGGCCGGGCACTCCATGTCCCACTTATCGGCCAACAGTGGACATTCCTACATGGGAAGCTGCACAGGATCCACAGGGAGTGATTACCCCCACCACGATAATTCCGCTTCCCCGTTGCTCACTAGCGGGGGAGTCATGGAGCCTCATCCCGTCTACTCCAGTTCTGCCTCGGCATGGGCTCCAGCGCCCTCATCCTCACTGAATAACGGAGCTTCTTACATCAAACAGCAGCCACTGTCCCCCTGCAACCCTGGAGCGAACTCTCTACAGCCCAGCTTGCCCACGCATTCCCTAGACCAGTCGTATCTGCACCAGAACGGACACAGCACCGACTTGCAAGGTAGGCCTACAGTATATCGTTCTTATCTATTTTGGAAAACACAAACACGGGAATCCTAAATTGCCTGAAATTGTTTAGGCCTCAAATTAAACCATAGGTCTATAGGTCATTCAGGGCGTAAAACTATTCAAATTAAACAACAAACTGTTGGCGGAAAATAATATTTGTAAATAGCCTACAGATAGCACGTGGGCAAAGGCTAAACAGACCGATCGCACAGTGGAACATCTTTTCTTCATGCCTAGACTTGAATAATTATCAGTTTGCAGACTGTTCTGATGGCCAAAAATGAAGATCATTTGGACGATGCCGTTATCTTTGAAATAAGGAAATCGACGCAAGAAAATTGACCATCTAATTAGCTTCTAGCAAGGAAGTTAAGTACTTCTGTTTCCTGTCCTTGTATAACTGGGCAATGAGTTTTTTCAAGTAACAAACAACGGGTTTAACCCCTGTTTTCCTAATAAATACCTGGAGGTGCTTACAGGAGGCACGCGGGGGGCGAGTCTGCTGGGACGTGTGTTTAGAATGGTGCCAATCTAGGGACAAGAACAACAAGCGCGAACGGAGCCAGTCTGCTCACAGCCTCGAGGCACACAGGGTCCTCCGGGATTCGCGTGCAAGAAGGCCACTGTCAATTAGAGAGCTATTCCACCCTCTAGCTCCGAGTTCTTCCGTCCCAACAATTACTTTCGACAATTCCAATCAGAGTGTAGAAATCTTCCCCCCCAAAAAATAATACACTAACTCAGTCTGTGGCTACATGTGCATCAATCAATCCAATGTAGTTTGTTGTTATGAAAATAAGAGCAAATAGAAAATAGTAAGGAGACGCATTTGAGGATTTAAGTTGTATGCAGTTTTATTAGGGACAACGACTGTGCTCTTATTTAGCTTTCTGTCTGCCAATTTTTTTAAATAGTTAGCTATGGATAGTTATTGGAAGTGTTTGTATGTATTCTATAAGTACATTATTCATGTGTAATATAGGCTACTATTATTTGGTCTTATTTAATATTATTAGTATGCTATTATAATTTCCAGACATTTGTAATAATGATAACTAATATTCACATAAACGTATTAATGTGCTGTGTGGCAATCAATTTCTAGCAATCAATCTACGACTGAAAAGCACAGCCATGGTCTCAAACTGAGCTCAGAATTACTGGTGGATTTTATTAGGCCACAATTGCAAATCCACTCAACAGAAACCCGTTACTATTTATCGGTTAATAACCATCAATTCTGTTATCTATTTCAGGTATTCCACGGTACCATTCCCAGTCTCCTAGCATGTGCGACCGAAAGGAGTTTGTCTTCTCCTTCAACGCGATGACATCCGCAGCGATGCATTCTCCCAGCAGCGGGTCGTACTATCATCATCAGCAAGTTTCATACCAGGACATCAAGCCATGCGTAATGTGATGGCACCATCAGTGTAGAGACACTGAGTAACTGACTTGAGCCACCGAAGCCAAAATCCTCCGAGACAAGGTCCAGAACCAAACCCCCGGAGGTAGGCCTGTTAGTGGGCAGGACAGAAGCAGGACCAGGAATGCGTAAAGTAAATGTAAAACAGGCATCAAGAACGCCAAGGAAGCCATCAAACGGGTTATCCCTCCCACTCAGAGGATTGGTTACATGCACTAGAACCACTCTTTACAGTTTTGTTATTTAGGCTAATGTGGGCCAAATTAAAGAACACGTGCTCACCAAGATATGAAGCAGCGGCGCGCGAACATATTTACACCACAACCCAACTACCGCTTGGTACCAGCTCTGCGGGCGGACGACTATCACTTGAGAACTTTTGTTTTTATCAATGTACAGACTTATGCCTATATTTGTTAATTGAAACCAAACAAACAAAAATAGATTACGAACATTTTGATTGCTCGTAAGGTTATATCACCCGGCCCATCGAAATGTTAGAATTAATCTTTTTTTGACGATTATGATCTAAATGGATTTTTAAATGAAAAACAAACAATTGGACATGCTATATTACATGTAAAGATGAAGGCACTTTTTCAATAGCAAAGCGCAACTTCTTATTTATTCTGTCCATATTTTAATTGTACAATTATATTCACAATATGGAAGTAGGCCTATGCTTTATTGGCAATATTTGCCATGATGCTTTCTTATTTGTTAAAAGGGAAATTTAAGATAAAATTATAAGCACTGTTAGCTAGGCTATTATGTCTGTGTCTATTCAGGTAGGCCTATGATATAAATAGACAGCCGTGTTATTTTTCAGCACTGTATAAATTGTATATGATGTTATTTGAAGCATTGACATACGAGTGTCTGTAGGTTAGTATGTATATTACAACACACAATTGCATAATATTAAAAGTATTTGGCATGCAGTTTGGATTTACGTGATTGATACATCGAGTCCTCGGTGTTTGTGATTCCATCGTGACTCTAGAAATTATCTTACGTACTATGGAATAATGTAGTGCCTGCTAGGCTTGTCAGATACTTTGATTTAAAATGGGTAACAAATGTGTTACTTAGGCAAGGCCTATTTTATAGCATACATGATAGATTATAGTTCATGTTCTAAAACACCTAAGCAGAGCCAATTCAATCACGTTGAGTGTATTAAGAAACATTGGGAAGACTAATAGGGTATCTATTGGAGGTAGAAGCTCATGTTGAATGTGTAACTGTGTAATCAGAGTGTATGTTGCAATTAACCCGTAACAAATCAAAGCCAGGAGTGACGCGGTGAGGGGGAATTCGCCTCGGATATTGTTTCAGAGTGAGCGCTATAACGCGTGGCCACCGCCGAGAATCATTTATCCAGGCTACACAAACTGCCTTTCCCCAAAAAATGTCCAGTTTGTTTTCAGTGAATTATCCAGTTCTAGCCATACTGTAAACTCGTGACGGAAAGTAAGCTATTTAAGTGCAGGTTTGACTTAAGAGTGGGTTCGTTTTGGTATTTCCACTTTGCACTTTTAGGTAATAAGCTTATTCGTAACAATGCCAAGCGAGTTCATGTTTGTAAATGTAGGCTGCATGGTAGCTTTCTTCTTAACATTAAAAATTAGTTTTAAAGGATGGCGCGCCCCTGCGTATAGATTTAAGACTAAAATGCATCATTTAAAAGTCTTAATTTCTTTCGACTCCAACCTATAAAGGTTTATACGTGTCATATCATGCGTCAAAGAAGAAGTTTGATGAAAACTGAAAATGTTGGCCTATGGTTACATCGACAAAACTGTAGTCTAAAGGCTAATAGTTAAATATCTCTGGCAAAAGTTATAGTCACAGGTCTGAAATGGCAACCGTTGTGTTACATGTAAAACCAATTCATTTCATATGATTTAAGACGTCATTACACTAAGTTAAAAAGAGGCCAATATGCATTGACAAAGAGAAACCTCTTGTCACCTTACATATTGCAGAAATGACACTATGCCCAATACAAGTGTATTCAGGGGTTGTAGAGTAGGCCTAGATTCAACTGCAAATCCCTGAAAAAAAAACTTGCAAGCCACAAAACTCTGACTATATTAAAGAAAGGCACATTCTAAGAGAACTCTTTTCAATGGCTCGTTCTGAGAGAAGTCCTTGTCCAAAGCTGTAACACAACCAGGCCTAACTCACTCAAAAGTCAAATGATATGTGCGCGTGCGTGAGATGGTACATCCTACTGGGGTCATTTGTTTTGGTGTTTCTTCGCGAGGCTGTGTGTGGCTATAAGTAGCCATGTGTTGCTGCACGTATGTAGCTGTGTTCTATCACAAAGTGACCACCCCCTGAACCCCCAGTGAAATTCCCTTGTATGAACACACACACACAACAGGCACGAGAGGCTCGAGCGCTCAGCGGCGGAGGGACCACACATTAACGAGCTGATGACGTTAGCCGGGGCGCAGCGCCTTGGCGGGGCTGAGAGGATGAGATTCCTGCAGGGCCTCTACAGCTGTTCCCGGGGCCAAGCTGGAGGACAGCTCCATAAAAAGCCCGGGGCCTGGTTGAAGGAGGCACACATGCAATGTGCTCGTCAGCCCGAGTCTTAAGTATACACTATAACTACAGGATAGTATGCATCTCTCTGGCCAAGCTTAGCTTCAGGACACCGGTGATCCGTCACCGGGAAACTTGACATGTCAGATACAAACAGGATAGCCAAGTCTCTCTCCAGGCTACGATACACAAAGGAGGTCTTGAGCCAGTTTGCTAAGGGAGTTTACAAGGAAGCTTTTTGCTAAAAGGCGTTTCAGTGAACAAGGTGCGTGGGCAACGTAATAACAAAAACCGTCAAAAATGCTGGAGGGTGAGTTATGGCTTGGGCATGTATGGCTGTCGTTGGAAATGGCTCACCTGTCTCCATTGTTGAAGGAGGACTTTGGAAGTGAAGACAATTATTTTAACCGCCCAGATGAAACAAAATTCCTCCAATCTCACTAGACTCGCCTGGATGTAAGTCCAAAGAAAGATACATTTTACAAGAGGGAACAGCCACAGAAACTAACAGGAAGTGACGAGAGCAGTTTGAGGACCTTCACCGTCAAAGATACCTGGCGTCTGGTGCGTCACAGATTTCAGACAGTTATTACAGGACGTTCGACCAAGTAGCCTATAGGCTAATTACGATGACAGGATACTTGTTTACTCATTTGCCAAATCACCCATTGTTTACGTAAATCCATAAATTAAATTCCACAGATTGATGGAAAATGTAAAGAACTATCATAAATTCAATCGCCTACATATTTTCGGAAGGAAGCCTCAGAAGGTATCTAATGGTTCTATATAAGATATCTCAACTATCTGAAGTTGAAGTTAACTTGGTCCTTCAGTCCAGGGAGACCACCCCCTTGTTGTTCACTACAACTCGACATGAACAGTGTGCGTTATTTAGACACAGTAAACATACTTAAGCCAGTCCAGCAATAATCAAATCGTATTCTGGGGAGCTGATTTCCGTTGCCAACAATGTGGTCTGATGCACGCACCCACGGCTACAGATGGTGTGCTGAGGTCGTCTTATCTCCTGCCCCACACATACCAGGCTCAGCTTGACTAATTGGACGTGTCAGCCCCCCTGATACGCTAGCATAGGTTATGAAAGCAGCTATTGAAGGGTGAGTGGGGCCTTGGCCTAGTGCCGCACCAGAAACACCACTACACTGACGCTAGAGGGATCCAGAAAGGTGAAGAAAAGATGACCAATTACAGAACTTATTCATCCACAGCTGTTTTTTCCACAGGTCATGTCCTTGAAAAAGCACACTTGGACAAAGTCAAGAAACATAACATCTGCTGTTTTAGCATTCCGAAGCAAGTGGGTTTCCAGTAGTGAGGGAACATCATTTGTGAGAAATGGGCATGGATGTTTGTGTGTGGAAGGTTTAAAATCACCAGACTTCACAATAAATGTTCAAAACTCCTTAAATACTGTTTATTTAGTACACAAAATATTCTTAAATTGTTGAAAGCATTACAAGAACTTAAGGGGCCTTTTACATTGCCTCACTGTTAGAGAAAGATCCAATAGTGCAATTAGGTCTAAACCTTCAACTATGACATACTAACCGTCAGGCTTGCCTCTGAGTGATATACAGTGCACTCTGCATGAGAAGTATTTCAAAAGTATAGGGGGGTTACGTATATTAACAATACAGAAACTAAAAATAATAAACCAAACTCTGCTTAAGGCATTAAAACACATTCACATTTCACACTTCACTTCTGAAAAAGCGAAGGCATTAATTTCCTTGAAAACACGACCCGTTCTCCCTCTCTTTCGAGGCCCGTGTTCTTAGCTTCTGTTACTAAAGTTGAAGTTGAGTTGTGCGGCCGGCAGACTCTAGTCCTCGCTGGGCTCCTCAGTCTCTGCATGGACCCCGCTTGAGTTCTCCTGGGGGTTTCCTCTGGAGGACTTGGGCAGTGCCGGCCTGGGTCTCCTGTTGGGTGGCCCCGGTCTCCTGCCTCCTCTCTGGCTTTTGGCCAGCTCCGCCTGCAGGCTCTGCCCGTTGAGGGACAGCCCCTGCAGGGCCTCCAGGGCCTGGTCAGCAGCCTGGGGGTCGCAGTAGTCCAGGAAGGCCCGGTGCTGAGCTCCCTGCCAGGTCAGCCTCAGCGGCGCAGCTTCCCTCTCCCGCAGAGCGCTCTTCAGCTCGCTGACTCGCAGGCCTGCGGGGATACCTCCCAGGTAGACCGTGGTCACGCTCAGTGGGGGGCGGCGCTCAGACACCACGCCATTATCCTCCTCGCTGTTACGCTCTCTCCTCTCCCTCTCTCCTCCTCTTCCTCGGCCCCTGCCACCCCCTCTGCCGCCGTCCTCCCTGCCCCCTCCCCTACCATCCTCCCTGCCTCCCCCTCTTCCGTTCGCCCTCCCCTCCCCCCTCCCGTCCTCTCCCCTGCTCTCTCTCCTCACTCTGGCCGGGCGACGTCTGGGCTTCTGTTCTACATCCCCCCGGGGCTCCTGTCTCTCCGGCCTGGCCTCCCCTTCCCCCTCCCCATCCTGCTGGGTGTCTCTCCTGGGTCTGCGTCGGGGCTCACGCCGGGGCCTCTGGTCCGTCTGCTGCCGGGGCTCCCTCCGGCCCCCATCCCGGGCCCCATCGCGGGCCCCGTCCCGGGCCCCCGCGGGGGGGTTGGCCCCCAGGGTGACGTCCTTCCCTGACTCCTCCCCCAGGGCTCGCAGCTTCTTCAGGATGGGGATCCTCTCCAGGGTGTCTGTGTTCAGCTGCAGACACAACGGGTACAGGTTCACAAGGTTAGCCCCTCCCCCCCCGGGTCAGCACTCCTCTGGGGGTGTGTGAAACTGCTGGATTTATGGTGTAGACCAGCTAAAGGATACAAGCAACTTTCAAAACAGAATCCCTGTACCGTTCTGGCTTTGTGTGCATCTTGAAACATCGAACACATAAACGCTTGGGAAGTACACAGGATGAGCACATTCCACAGGACACATCGTCAGGTAAAGACGTTTGATTGCGACAACAATGTCTATCCATCCTCAGATCCAGAGAAAGGCTCTGGTTACATTTACATTTAGTCATTTAGCAGACGCTCTTATCCAGAGCGACTTACAGTAAGTACAGGGACAATCCCCCGAGGCAAGTAGGGTGAAGTGCCTTGCCCAAGGACACAACGTCATTAAGCAAAGCTGGGAATCGAACCGGCGACCTTCTGATTACTAGCCCGATTCTGTCACCGCTCAGCCACCTGACTCCCGTGGTTCAGAGTCCTGCTCACAAACCTCACCGGCTAAATCAGCTTCAGATCGGGTAATGGTGGTAGTGAGAAGTTTCCGTCCTTCTACCCCACCCACGGCTAAATAAAGACGTCTCTTTCGATTTCCCGTGGCAGAGAGTGTCTACCGTGTCTTTGATGGTGGCTGCTGCGGTACAGGATATACAGGGCTATTGTTTACACCATGGCCTCTCCTGACCCTTCTTTCCTCTGGGCCCGGTAGAACGGGGACAGAAGCCAGCCTTTGATGATCAGAAGTGCCCTTCCTGACTGGTGGGGTCGCTGGGTCCCAACTGCTGGGTTAGCTGTCTGAAGGAGGGGGGGGGGGAGGTGGGTGCAGGGGCGAAGCGTGAACTGTAGATTGTTACAGGGAGGGGCCTTGACATTAGACTGACCCTACCAGGGAAACCAGGGTCAGGATTATTTTTTATTTTTTTGTATTGTTCCATCCTGTGTTGTACCACATTGCTGAGGAGAACCCTTTGATAACGGCTGGTGGCTAGGATTTAGATTTTTAGTCATTTTAGCAGACGCTCTTATCCAGAGTGACTTACAGTAGGTACAGGGACATTCCCCCCGAGGCAAGTAGGGTGAAGTGCCTTGCCCAAGGACACAACGTCATTTGGCACGTCCGGGAATCGAACTGGCAGCCTTCGGATTACTAGCCCGATTCCCTAACCGCTCAGCCACCTGACTCCCCTGAACTAGGAGTGGCTAGCTAACTGGAGGGGGGGGGGGGGTGGCATGCTAGTAGACTAACCCGCCGCATGCTTGTAGACACAACAGGCCACGTTGAGGCCTCTTACCTTGGACCAGATGATGCCGGAGGGTTTGGGGCGCTGGCAGTCTGTCTTGATGACTCTGGTGGGAGTGAGGATGTAGTCCACAGTGAGATCGTGACTCTCCATCAGCTCCTCTGGGATGTCCACCACCTCAAAACAAACTCACCCTCTTAGACCACTTGCTCTTATGAGAGACGCTTGATTCGACTGTCGTTTTTGACGGGTGGTGCCTAGAGCAGGGTGTTGGGACATACCTGGCAATCATGGACCACAGTCACCACCACAGTGGACTCGCTCACTGCCCCCATCGCCACCATCATACCATACTCCAAGTCAGCAAATCCTTCTCCTTTCCCTATCCGGTAACCTGGGGAACAAGTCACACAAGATACTGAGGTTAAACCTCAGACTGGGGCACTCCAACAGAACGCTGCGGTAAACAGAAACCTTATCTCAGCCATATTCCAAATTCTTACCAGGACAATTAAATGTGTCTTTGTGGTTAGGAGCAGAATAATCAAATCTAAAATCGTCCTGTTTTGGGGGAGTAGAGAACGACAGCCTGTCTCGACATATGCAGTGTGGAAGCCAGCGCTCAGCAGCGACTGGTTCTGAAGGACAGAGATTCTCACCTTTCTCAGACACAGCCACTGAGCCAACCACCACCAGGTCCACATGCACCTTCGTCTCCAGACCCACAGGCACGCTGAACTCCTTCACACCCTGGAAGAGGACGGGGAGAGTGTTGTTTATAAAAAAATAAAAAAGTGACAGGAAAACTGTGAGTGGGGGCATGCTGGAAATACTCTCAGTTGGGACTCAAACCCAGACCCCTGTGTTAGGCATGAGCTTTAATGGTACGCACTCTACCCAGTTGGTACACTGTACTGTGTAAGATTGCAGTTGCAGATGTTGTTGGACTGTGGTTGAGATATTAGTACTGTTGCACTGTGCCTGGTAACTGAGATGAGGTTATTTTTGCACTGTGCCTAGTTAACACGAACCGTACCTCGACTCTGACCACAGAAATACTGTGGGTGCTTTATAAATGCACTTCCGATCTTTGATCTTCTGCTGTACTTACTACACTTCTTTTTTTTATATGACACCTTGAATAAAAACATTAAGCTAAACAAATAAAATATTAATAAAATGTAAATGTAATGTGACAAGGACTAGAGACAGTGCACATATGACCGCTGAGTCTAGAACAGAATGTACGACACCGTGGGAATCAGATGTGTGTGGAGGGTTAGGGTGTGTGGAGGGTTAGGGTGTGTGGAGGGTTAGGGTGTGTGGAGGGTTAGGGTGTGAGGAGGGTTAGGGTGTGTGGAGGGTTAGGGTGTGAGGAGGGTTAGGGTGTGAGGAGGGTTAGGGTGTGAGGTGAGCGGAGGAGGAGGAGGAGGGGGGTGTAAGCAGGTGCGCAGAGGGAGATGAGAGGAGGGCTGAGTTCAGGGATGAGAGAGTCTCTGGGCTCACCTGGGAGGTGGAGCACACACGCAGTTCCTCTTTGCTGGCTCCTTCTGGGGGGACGATCTTGTTGAAGAGTCCAGTACGGAGACGAGGGGTGGGAACCAACAAGGTCTTCCTCGTCTGGAGGGGGACGCAAACGAGACCAAACACATTCATCATCTGGCTCGTTCAGTTTATCTGGACTGTCATATTAAGAATCGGCTACAATGATGAGACAAAGGGGAGTGTTCCAGGTGTCACTATGTCACTCGCCAGGTTGATCCATATGCCCTGTAACTCTGCTTGATCTCAAGTCCCAGTGGTTTCAGGGCACAGGAGACCACTTCCTGAAAGTAACACCCAGCCGATTCAGCATCAGGTCAGTATTTGAAACCGGGGAGAGAGGTTAACCTGACCTTACGAGACGACTGGATTTGCAAGATCACGACCATACGAGAATCCATTTTGCAGAGCACCAAGTTATTAGTTTGTGCCTGAACCACAGCATGATAGACAGGTTGTTCATCCAATCACCTCCTAAATATTTTCGTCCCTTTTCCAAACTGTTTCCAAGGACCACTTCCCAGATGCTTATGTGTAACAAACCATCCGGCGAGTCAGGTTAAGGTTAACTCTGTGCCAGTGGAAAGGAACCCCCCTTTTCCTTGTCTTCTTTGAGGGTTTAGGTTGGTTTAGATGAAGTTCTCTGGGCCTATGTGAAGCAAATATGTGATTCAAATACATCTGATTTGACTGAACAATGGCATGGCTTTAAAGCACTGATATCGACCCTGCTGGAGCGACAGGATGGCCTGTTCTGGGGGACTGAGGCCTGTTAGGCTACCTGCAACACGGCCAGGCGGGCCCCCTCCAGTGGCTTATCTGGATCCACCTTCACCCCATCTGTCTTGGGGAAGACCTGGAGCTCAGAGACCTTGGCACAGGCTGTATGGGCACCCTGGGAGGAATGGAGAGGACAGGAGAGGAGTGAGGCGCTCAGAGGACACTTACATCCAGAGTGATATAGCGAGCCTGCTGCTGGGGTCTGTCCGGGTTCACTTTCACCATCTGGCTGGACCTGAACTCCTGCAGGGCCGAGAGCCGGTCGCATGCAGGGATCGCATCCTGACCACGCCCAAAATCACACGTTTACACGCAGAAGAAGGAAGAGGAATAGAGAAAGAGAAAGCCAATACAACAAATAGGGGTTACGGAGAGTGTGTGTGCGTGCATGCTGACAATGTTGCAAGGTCAAGAATAGTTTTTCCTAAAATAGAGACTTCGTCGTCGTTGAGAACTTGACACCTCAAAAACTAAGAGGATAAATATTTACAATCTTGCGAGTATGTTTTAAAGGCAATAGTAGTGTTGGAGGACACAGCGGTGTCTAACGATTTCTCATAGAACACTTGGATCACTGCTTACTATGACGGATGACGAGAAAAGACCACAAAAAAAACACGACAAAGTCGTAGACTAAAATAGTACAATTCTCCGTCGAGTGATCGGTGTTTTAGATGCATGCATTGTACGATAATTGCAAGACTCCTGAAGAGAAAACGGCAGAATAGGCCTAGCTAGCTAGCTTAAATAGCCTACCTTGAAATTTGGAATTCTGTTGTGAACGGGCCTAGGAAAGTTTGCCAAGTTCTTGGATTCAATGTAGTCCCAAACTTTCTCTCGAATGTCCCATTTCGTCGCTCCTGCAGTAGAAGATTACAATGTGGTTTGTTAACAAAAAAGATTTGAGAAACAGTTACGTTGTCTGACAAGATGCTAGCTAGCTAAATCCCAATTCATTAGCTAGGATAAAAACAGATAGCTAGCTAGCCATTTGGTAGCGCGATAGCTTAGCAACGTTGGCATGCAATAGCATTTAGAGCTAGCGTCGTTGAATGTCGTAACCATTTACCAGGATTAATCTTTATAACGGACTCCATGTTCCTCTTTGACAACACGAACAATGTATTCGTCTAACTCTCTGATAAGCAACCACCGTATAACGAAGTATTCAAATAGTGAGAGACTGTTTTTTGCACGTGGGGGTTCTGTAACATTGTAGCAACAGCTGCTTGTCAGTGTCGTCTTCACATCGTTGTACGGTGGCTTAAGACAACCATTTTCTTTTTTTACAAAACGCAATTGGAAATGAATTAATGAAATGTTACTGCGAATAATTGTAGCTGCATATTATCGATATGGAATAGTTAATATGTATGTTTACGTTTACATTTAGCGGTTTAATAATATTATAATCGTCCATTTTCATATAAGCCAATAGTTAATTCTGTCAATAACATTCGTTTTTAAAAAGAAAGAAAAAAGATTAAGAAAAATCTTGTACCCCCCCACCTAACCCTTCCTGTGTAGTAAACACATCTGTACTGTAAGTACATATTTCTTGTCAGATGAACATCATAGTCAATATGAACATTGAATCTGTCCACAAGGAGGCGCTATCTGCTAAGTCGCATCAATGTCACAATATGGTTACAATATTGTGTTGTTTATCTCAAGGTTAAGTATGATGGCGCACACCGGTGTTGTGAAAAACTCCCACAAAAGTGTCTCAGTTAAGCATCTATGTATGGCTATTCTGCCTTGACCCATCATCATTGTTCCAGAGATTTGCAAAGCACATCTGTAAAATATTAAATCACATGAAATACTATTTCAGCATCCAACAATCTGCATAAGTCTCCATACATCATGCAAAGTGCATCCATATGTTCTTGGTAACCAAACATCAATAAAATCTCGGGAAAAAATATGCCTTCCAGCCAGAGAATATCGTATGGAGCCCTTTCCAGTTATGCATTTAGGAGGTCTGTGTGGGACTGGGGCCCAAGAAGCTATTACCGTTGCTGACTGGCAAAAGAAGAACTTCTGAACTAAACTTCAACCTGTTGTAGATTTCCTAAAAAGCTCATGGAATTGAATCAGTTTTGTTCGAGCAAGACAAATACTAGGCCGAAAGAGGAGAAGACAGCCTGTTCTGTGAGAAAATCCAGATTCATAAACTCCCTTTTTAGTCTATTAACTCCCTGCCAAACAGCTACTTACTGACTTAAGTCACGTGTCCCAAAATAACAAATTGTAAGCGTGGATTTCAACTTTTATTTGACATTCACAGTAGAGGAAACAGAAACACAATTTCATCTGCTTGGTTGAATCCTGGATCTTTCAAATCCTTGGAGGTTTTTCAACGTTTGAAACAAGTGAAAGGTCAGACACATTCACAGTCACCTAAGCTGTGCAGTGATAAACAAATTCTATAGGTCACGAGTCTGGGTGGCGAGCCAAGGGAGGGCCAGGGGAAGTCTTGCGTCTGGGAGCCTAGGGCGGGTGCCACATCTCATGTGGACGCAGACACCAGGCCAGCAGGACCCTGTCCCAGGTTCTGTCCAGCCAAGAAGCTGCTCTCCAGCGGCTTGAAGCCCAGCTCCTCCACAGGGATCCCAAAGGCTCTCAGCTTGGCCTCGTATGTGCGCAGCAGGTCGTTATGGGACTAGAAGACACGCGAGCATGTTAACACACAGTTCATACACAATTACATCAAATCGTATACCGTACAATGCGTGTTTACGACACGCTTCTGTGTATGATGCCAACATCCTCACCTTGCAGACCCGAGCCAGCTCATACTGCAGGTCTTTGATCGCTGTGTTCTTGGAGTCGAGCACATCCTGTTGGGAAACAAGTGACAAGGTGTTTATCAGCATTGTGGGGGAGACCTGCCAGGAACAGAACATTAGTGAACCCGACTGCTCAGAACGTGTGTGTGTGTTTCTTTGTTTGTTTGTGTGTGTGAGTATGTGTGAGAGAGACAGAGAGAGAGAGAGAGAATGGGAAAATGAGTAAGTGAACGAGCAAGCAAGCAAATGAGTGAGTGAGTGAATGAGTAGGCGAGGTAGCCAAACAAACAGGAGAAGGCTGTGTGTGCGTGCGTGAGGGCACAGTACCTCCAGTTTGCGTGTGACCACGCTGAGGGCAGAGTGGTCCAGGTTGGAGGCGGCCAGGACCTCGTTCAGCTGGGCCTCCTTCTTCTCCAGGCTGAGAGCCAGCGCCCCCAGCTTCCTCTCCAGGAGCAGGTTCTTGAAGCCGCTCTTCTGCTGAACCTCCAGGATGGCTTGAGTGAACTTCTTGTACAGATCGTCCCTCTCCACCTGAACCTGCGTCGTGGGACAGGGGGTCAGATGGCTGAGTGGTTAGGGAGTCAGGCTATTAATCAGAAGGTTTCCGGTTCGATTCCAGGCTGTGAAAAATTACGTTGTGTCCTTGGGCAAGGCACTTCACCCTACTTGCCTCAGAGGGAATGTACCTGTACTTACTGTAAGTCGCTCTGGATAAGAGTGTCTGCTAAATGACTAAAATGTAAAATGGGACAGTGACTGTTCAAATGGCGGGACTTTTGCAGACGCTTTATCCAAAGAGACACACTGCTTTGTATTATGTACAATGATTACAGGTGCGTTTTACGACGGGCAGTTTGCAGTTGGTTTGTGAATGACAGTCTGCATGTACTATAGGTCACGTGTGTAAGGGTGACAGCCTGTGTTTGTACATTATGTAATTTGTATTTTAAGAGCAGAAACTGTATGTGTCCAATATTGTTGTCCTGAAGGACATTTAAGTATATCTGATTATGTCTTAAACGAAGGGGACATCAAGAACTAGAAGTGCATTGTTCTAACAACATTTTGTGTGATCTCTGGATCTACAAACACTCTACCACTGAGCAACATCCATATTGTTGCCATGGGTCCTACAAAGAATTTGAGGTCAACAGCTTGTGTTACATGACAGGAAAATGATTAACACACTCTTTATTTAGTTTTACAAGCTACTCAGGTCAGGTGGCTGAGCGGTGAGGGAGTCGGACTAGTAATCCGAAGGTTGTCAGTTCGATTCCCGGTCATGCCAACTGACGTTGTGTCCTTGGGCAAGACACTTCATCCTACTTGCCTCGGGGGAATGTCCCTGTACTTACTGTAAGTCGCTCTGGATAAGAGCGTCTAATAAATGACTAAATGTAAATGTAAAATGTACTCACCGAACTAAACCTCTGCTCCAGCACCTCATGCTCCCATCTCAGGGCCTTCATCTCTTTGTCGGCGACCTTCAGACGTGCTTTGGCCCCCTGTCAGAAGAGGCAGAAATACTTTAAATCACTCCTGCCATCTTCAACAACAACAGTATACCAAGTCTTACACTGCCAAAACTGGAGATCTAACTGAGTGAAATAATCTTGTTTTTAAGATTTCAAATCTTTTTGGACTAGTTTGTAGTATGAAGGGCTTAAGTAGTGACTTAAGTTAAGTAAACAACACATTTACATGTTTTACTAGCATTTTTATACATAGCTTAATATATATAACTGGCTATAATATATATTTTAGACAGTTTTTATACATAGTGCATATACCCATTTATTTATGTAAGCACATCACTGCACTATCCTGAGCCTATTGAAACTAAATTTCGTTCTTTCTTACTTTAAAGTGAAATTGAATGACAATAAAGGTGACTGGACTGAACTGAACTTTTAAGCACAAGCAAGCTCAACGAATATTTCTACACTTAAATCTTTTTTTTTTTTTTTGCAGTGTACGGTTCACGAGAGCAGTTTCGTTTCATTACGATGCAAAACAGCGCGGCTCAGTCAGCTCCGCATACTCTGGTGTGTATGTGACTTCCATTTTGGAAAAGAAAAGATGGAAACGCGATCCCAGACATCCCAGTTTTCGAGCTGTGACCTACCGCCAGGGAGGCCTTGTCTTTCTCGTAGTTGGCCAGCTGTTTCTGGAGATCAGACACCTCGTCCTTGGCTCTCTGCAGAGGCTCCGTCAGACGCCTGTTCTGGAGTAGCACCTCCGCCATCTCCTTCTCCAACCTCTCCTCTTTCCTCTTCATCTCCTCCACTTGTTCCTGAGAGACACACACACACATTTGAACCGACAATGATAAAACTGTGAACTGACCGGGCTGTGACTGTGAGAGGTCTCGATTCTCAGCTGGGGTCGTTGTTGTTTAAACTACCTACCTTGAGCGAGTTGATCAGGGCCAGGTTGTTGAGTGTGATGTCATTGTAGTAGTTCTTGATGTCGCTGAAGGCTTTCTCATGGTTCTTCATCAGAGTGTTGATCTGGTTGTCCTTCCTCTGGATGATTTCATTGGTCTCAGTCTTCCTCCTCAGGTCCAGTTCCTGGCGCAGGACCTGCATCTTCTTCTCATACTTGGCCTCGATTTCTACTCAGGCAGAGGCGTCAGAAAACAAACGCAGACCCTTATTTGGTTTATTTATTTTTTAATATATATTTTTGGAGGCGTTTCTGCTTATTTCTGACAGAGATCGTGTGTCTGAGAGGCCAGGGAATGTGGGGAGAGACAGACAGACAGTCTGAGAGCAAGAGAGACAGACAGTCTGAGAGAGCGAGAGAGACAGACAGTCTGAGAGAGCGAGAGAGACAGACAGACAGACAGTCTGAGAGAGAGAGAGAGAGAGAGAGAGAGAGAGAGAGACAGACAGTCTGAGAGAGAGAGAGAGAGAGAGAGAGAGAGAGAGAGAGAGAGAGAGAGAGAGAGAGAGAGAGAGAGAGAGAGGATTACATGCGGTAACGGGCCTGGGCAGCAATCGAACCCGGGCCCCCGCAGTGAGGTGTCAGCCTACAGTGTTGCGTGCTGGTCTGGTGAGACAGTTTTTCAGTTGATATAAACACATCATCTCACCTCTTACTTGTCTCTCAAAGTTGTTTCTTGTTTTGGTTATTTCTTCTGCGTGTTTCTGATTGATGGAAATGACAGGAATCAAAGACACATTCAGAGAGGAATTAAATAACAAGGCACTGCAAAAACTGTAAACTGAGTGTGATCATCTTGTTTTTAGATTTTAAATCCATTTGGACTTGTTTTTAGTATAAATGGCTTATGTAGTGACTTAATTTAAACACATTATTTTAAGAAATATTTTCTAAGGAATTTTGCTTACTGCACTGGCAGCTAAATGTTTTAAGCATAGGCAAGCTCATTACTGATATTTCTGCACTTAAATTCGAGGCAGTTTTTGCAGTGTGCATCCAATACTGACTCGACATGCGTGTCAGTGGAGAAACAAGTGATTGTGGGGACCACTAACCAGTTTAAGGCCTTTGACGAGGTTCTCATTGGAGAGCTCCTGTTCCTTACAGTCCACCTTCAGGTTGCGCGTACCCTTGCGAAGCTCGTTCTCCATCTCGGACTGCTCCTTCTGCATGAGCTTGGTGGAGACCACGCCCTCTGCCTTCAGCTCAGATATGCTGTTCTGGTGCTCGTAAAGAAGGTGCTTCACCTTCTGCTTGTAGACCTGGGAAGGCAAAATCAATAATCAGGTTTAAATTTGATTTTAGAAACCATCCAAAAGGGAGGAAAACTGCATTTTCTACAGCTTTTGGGCATTTCTGAGTCTGTGTGCGTGGCTGTGCTACCTTACATTTACATTTTAGTCATTTAGCAGATGCTCTTATCCAGAGTGACTTACAGTAATTACAGGGACATTCCCCCGAGGCTAGTAGGGTGAAGTGCCTTGCCCAAGGACACAACGTCATTTGACACAGCCTGCAATCGAACCAGCAACCTTCTGATTACTAGCCCGACTCTCTAACCGCTCAGCCACCTGACTACCTTGATCTCTACTTGGTGTCGTTCCTCTGCCTCCTCCATCTCCCTGTCCCTGTTCCTGAGGTCGGCCTTCCTCTCATCCAGGTGCCTCTTGGTGATCTCCCAGAAGGTGTGGATCTTGTCCCTCTCGAGCTGGAAGTAGTTCCGCTCCTCTCTCTCCCTGTCCAGCTCTTCGCGGAGGCGCACAATGTGCTCCTCGAGCTGCAACAGCAAAGACCAACCATCTCAATGTTATGTTGTTCATGGTTTGTAGGACGATGTCAGTGTAGCAGTGTGACGTCGTTCCTCCTAGATTATGCACTAAATTGCACACAAGGACCAATTCAAATAGGTCAGGTCAAGAGGGGATGTTAATAATTCTGTTTTTTTATTTAATTACAGATGCATAGCTAATGTTAATGTTTGGTCTACAAACACTTTCATTTCTATATTGTAAATACACGTGCTTGTCAAAGATTTTTATATTTTTGTTTGACCCATCGCCGGTTATCTGTATTTTCACACCCCCTTACTGTTCTCTTCGGCCTGACCTTCGGCTAGCAAGGTATGCAGTCCTTGGCTCCGAAAATTGTTCAATATAAAACAGTGGTAATGCTACACAATGTGCTGTTATGCAAACATAAGTTTTGTTACAATGTGGACAATATAAAGATTTATATGAACAAGTTTCACCGAGCTTGCTAACTAGGGTAGGCCTAGTTACAGGCCTACTACCCATATTACAATAGGTGAAACTCACTTAAACAGTGTTTAAGTGAGTTTCCATGTGCTCACGCAGTTGCCCTAGAGCTGTGATTTGCACCAATGGCTAACATATTGTGTGTTGTCTGTCTCTTCGTGTTCGGG
Source organism: Osmerus mordax (assembly GCF_038355195.1). Lineage (NCBI taxonomy): Eukaryota > Metazoa > Chordata > Actinopteri > Osmeriformes > Osmeridae > Osmerus > Osmerus mordax. The sequence continues at coordinate 16,583,808 of NC_090062.1, read as the reverse complement.
TATGTCTTTTATTTTGTCATAATTATGTTGTATATAATTGTACTTGTATAGTGTGGTGTGCTGTTGTGTACCGAATGTGCACGCAGCACCTGTTTTTTTCGTTTTAGTTCGGTTGGTCCCTTCTGCCTGACCTTCGGCTAGCAAGGTGCACGAGAGCTGTGATTTGCACTAACATTGTTTGTTGTCTCTTCGTGTGCAGGCAAATAAAAATAACTCAACCAGCAGACCTCCAGTTGCGGCAGTTTCCAACCACCCTACATCAGCATGAAAGTTTAGAAATGCTGTGCTTCCTTACGATCATTGGAGCTATAATGACTTTGTGGCACGTTAGAGAACATTCAAGATACATTACAGTCAACTTTAGCAAACAACGCTACTACAGTATAGTATAGCTAGCATAAGCTATCTATATCCGCCTGTGTCGTATAACGTTACCTGCTCCTTTGACATCTCTTCTGTGGAAAGGCCATCGACTACCGTTGGTGTCTTGCCCTTGGCAGGTTTGCTTGCACCCTTCTTTTTAGGTGGCTGAAAATAAGAGATTTACAATTCACGTCAGGTAGTGATAGTACAGTAGGACGCTAGCACAGTCACAGCACAGGATACTGGAGCTAACAGCTAGCAATAGCTTGGGTATGTATGGGCTAACAGACCGCACAGTTCATGAAGACTACCATGTACTTACCATTGCTATTTTTTGCGACCAGACTCACATATATATATACAATATAGTCTACACTCGCAAGAGTGGGCTAGCACATAAGTTAGCATGCATCCATTTGTTTGAATCCCAAATGTCAACAAAGTATTGTCATGGCAACTTGGCTTGCCACGTTTTGTACGTTGTCTGTGTAGCATAGTGGCGGGGTGGAGAAGTACACCACCACTTGGAAAGTATGGAGGCGGAGCCATGATCACATTGTGTGAATTACACTATTTTAATTCCACCGAATTTGTAGGCAGGGGGAAAGTCGAGCAGGTAGCTATAACACCCCACAGTCAAATAGTGTTATTAAGGAAATACTAAATGTACTAGATTTACTACTACAGTAGTACAGGGAAATATTAGACGTGTTCGTTTATCCTAAATGTGGTAGCTATAACTGTAATGTAATTCCTTGTCGTTTTACTTACCCGGAAAACTGAAAAGGTGGGAAGGCACTCGGAATACGTTTCCACTCGGTTTCAAAGCGGGGGAAAATAAAGATGTTTCCGCCCGGTTTCGAACCGGGGACCTTTCGCGTGTGAGGCGAACGTGATAACCACTACACTACGGAAACAGATGCCGCACTTACACAAAATCACAGTTATCTATCTATGGTAGTCCACAATATTGGTGTAATACCTTTACGGCCTCTGGTAGTTTTTTGGGCGCTGTTGTGAAAGAAAGGTCACTTTCTCAGTCTACCTCCCTTTACTTGAGCAAAGTCACCCGAAAACAACGACGGAAATCGTGTATAGAAGTATATATTTTATTTCCACATTTATAAATATAATTTAAGTCAGCAATAAACAAATCCAGTCAACAAATCAGAGAAAATAACATAGGAAGTGATTTTGCCGGGATTCGATGTTGCGGAATGGTCGTCACCTCTGCGATACTACTCTCAAGACACTTTATTTCGTAGTTTTATTACATTATATTAATATAATTTACTAATAATATTCATAAATATTAGTTTTGCTGTAGGCTAATGTACAGCAATGAAGAGTTTGGCCAGAGTGCTGAGCCCAGTTATAAAGGACAGGAAGACTGCTTGGTCAAAGCTGACTGTTGGTGTCGCTTCGCAGGGAAGTGTTTCCGAAGGGCAGCAGGTGGTTGTACTTGGGCGTGATGGAAATGTGGACGGCAGCGGTGTGCAGGTCGTGGCACACTATGCGGTGAAGCGCTGAGCTCCCCTGCTCCGTTTCCTGGAGGCTTGCATCTGTGGTCTTGTTCATGTCGATCTGGCCGGAGCCATCTTCTGGGTACAAGGAGTCACCTATGAGAGAAAAGAGGAAAAGAGAGAGAGTCAGTGTGTGCGTCTCTGTAGCTAGTTTATCTCTAGAACCGTGCACCTTTATGAAGTTAAGTTTCCCACTTGACCAATTCTTCACCCTAGCAATTAAGCAGTGACAGATGCCGTTATATCAAGGTGTATAGAAGGGAGCATCTGGGCACCTGGGAGGAGCGATATGTAGACGTTGTCGGTCACCAGGCGGACAGGTAACCAATGCTCACAGCCCTCGCTGGCTCTCCGGATGGCAAAGTTGTGCAGATGAGCCAAGGAGGGGAAACGACACATTCGGCTGAGGTCGTAGAACTGAGGTGGGGCGATCCACAGCTCGCGGCCCAGGAAGCTATGGAGTATCTCCGAAGGTGGCGACCACTGAACCATGCAGACAAAGATATAGCCGTTAGCTAATTTTTTATCTCCCCATTTTAAACGGCTGACTGACTAGCTGACTACTTTACGGGTAGCCTAGGTTTCATGTGGCCTATCTAATATCAGGTGGTCTTAGACTAAAGCGTATATTAAGAAAAAGGTAACTTGAGTCAGGGAATCCACATTTAAGGAAACTACGGACTTACCTTAAAATGCACAATCTCCTTCTCGTCTTGGAGGGTGTCCGGCGTCTCTTGCAAGCAGCACATGAAGAAGGCAGTATCGTATCTCCTTTGCTTCTCATAGACGCCAGAAGGGGTCAGCCAATTACCCCATTCGTGCAATGCCCAAATGTTAGGCAAACATTCCAGCTCTCTGCACATTCTGATGAAGTTAGAGGGATTCTTATTAACCAACGCTCTCCACTTAGCGAGTTCGCTTTTGTCACACATATTGTATACTCTTGTCAATTCGGTCTGGTTTTGACTACTCGTATTCTCAATGGTTTTGCGTAAACTATTTTCCTCCTCTTTAGGCACAGCCAGAAGCACTCCAGATTCCTCGAATGTCTCACGAACGGCGCATATTCGAAAAGCCACATCTCCTGGGATGGGAGAACCCAGTTTCATCCTATCCGTAGCGAAAATGGGAGGTCTGGTTGCCGGTGGCTGTTTGACAGTTCCTAAACCGAAATTTGGCGAGCGCCGAAAAGCCTTGAATATGTCCAGCCATTCGCTAGAGAAATCAGAAGGTTCTACCAACCCTCCTGGGAAGACATAAGCATTAGGCATAAACCCACTTTTACCGCTTCGTTTCAACAAAAGCACATCATAATCAAAGGTGGACTCATGTGGAAAGTTTGACAGTCCTTCAATTCCTGTTGTAGGTGTAGAGGTGCCTTTATCGAGGCACCTTGACAAACCATCTGAAAGTTTGTGCCTCGTACCCGCAGATATAATGACAGTAGCTGCCTCCTTCCAGTGTTTCAGAGCTGTATTCATCCTCGGTAACGAATGTACTAATTTTCCATTTTCAAAATGCTTCAAGAACTGTGTTGTTTTGAAGGAAATTCCATAACAGGAAATCAAGGAAGGGCGAAGAAAAGTATGACAGCTCATGCAGAATTTAGGGGCGCCATCTACCGACATGGCTGACTGAGAAAGCAAAAACGCCAAGCTTCTCTGTCAATTACAAGAACAGAATACAGCTGCTCTAACAACTAGTGATTACTGTTTGATTACTGAAAGAACATGACTAATTGGATTCATTGTAACATTTACAGTTTGTGCTGGTCTGTAATCCATTTTTCTTTCATTCACGTACAATCAAAAATACAGAAGTTGTACACTGCAATAGTAGCACAACATTGAAAACAGAGAGAACAAGGAGGTCTGTATCCTTTTAAACTTACAATATTTGCAGTAAAACGTTAGTGTACACATTGCTTGAATGTGGTATCAAACATTTCATTAAAACTAAAGCATGAGGGGGAAAAAACTAAACTAACAAAAAGTCATGGGCATTTTGAAAGCTTTATAGGTTTTTAGTATCTTCCTATGGTGTAAACAAAAGACTGCTGGCAGTTCATACATGGACAGACAACGAAGAGGACCAGACCAGAGGGGAAGGAATTGCAGTTCAAGCCAGATTAAATAGCCCCAGAATTAAATGTACATTCATTTCAGTTATCAGAGGGATCCCTGTTGCATCCAGCATGAGATCTAGACTATTCCTCTGGGTTGTCCGGATATTCTGTTCAGTGGAAGAGCAGTCTAGATATCCACTAGTTGTCCATTAACGTCCATTCGTCTTCGTCATTCAATTTTGTCTGGGGGCACCACTTCCATCAGCAGCTGCAGGTGCTTGGTGATGGGCCCTACAAAAATCAACGGTTAAATGTGTCCAAATGACAAAACCTCAGATATAAAGAGTTTCTTTAGCATAAATAGCATAAGGACTTGCATAAATCTAAACACAAAACTGTGGTATCAGTGAGATTTCAAATGTGCCTGGTCACTTTAACCCTTGTGCTGCCTTCGGGTCACATGACCCAAAGGTCCATAACGAACCATCGTTGTGTTTACCCAATATAAAAACAAATACAAATTATTTTCTTTTAACCTTTGCAATGTGGGGGGTCTGAGACAGCCCACGGTTAAAAGAAAATGCTTCACTTTGTTTTTGTATGCGGTAAAGTTGTCGCAATACGACGGTGGGTCACAATGACTTATGGGTCAGAATGACCCGAAGATAACACAACGGTTAAAAAGACAAAACCAACCATATTGGAGGCTAGCGGTGTTCATAGATATTAATAAAAAATAATGTAGCCTATTAGCAGACGCTTTCATACAGAGAGGAATTAGAACATGCATGATCAAACCGTCAAACCACTGAGCTAACATCGGTGTCTCAGACCGAGTGCTGGGCGACGAAGACTGATATCACGTACTCATGACTTTGCGTGTCCAGCCGAACTTGCGGTGGACGAAAGGGAAGTATAGTAGCAGGCCGCTGACTATGAAGACAGTGCAGTAGAGATACTCGAGCTCTGGCTTGTCTATGATGGGGGCCAGGACCAGGTAGCAGGACACGATCACCACCAAGAAGGCGATGGCTATCGGTACCTGAGCAAGCACAGAAACATGTCAGCGTTCCATCCACGAGGGAGAGCATCTGGGACGGATTTGAATTGGTTTTAAACTGTTTTTAAAACTGTTTTTATTAATATATTTTTTAAATAAAATGTGTTTTGTTAAAATAACATTTTTGTGTTTTTTACTCTGAGGTGTGTGAACTTGAATGATGTATGACATGTTAAATATCCAGGATGGCAGTTTGATTTGGTTGACAAGAAACAAGGTGCGTTTCGTGTTCTGGAAATTAGAGTTTTCCCCACTGGTCGTTGTTTTGTCGTACCTTGACTGGTCTGTGAAGTTCCTTCCTGGTGAAGCGCATGACGATGAGAGCAAGAGCCGTTAGACCGTAGAACGCCCACTGGGCGAAGCTAAAGTAGTTTATAAGACTGTTAATGTCTGCTGGGACGGTGTAAAGAATAGCCAGAATCCCCTAGAATTGCAAAAAAAAAAGATAAGAAGTCAACTCTTACTAGTGAATCACATGGTCCTGGGACATGACTTTAAGATGGTAATGCCGATATGACTGTCTGGATGAGTGCGGGTGGAGACTAAAGGGGATTATTAAACATGGAGGACTCACGTTGAAGATAAGGGCAGGGGATGGAGTGTAGTACTTGGGGCTGATGTAGGACAAGATCTTCACCATGTGACCTTCCCTTCCAGCCACATAGGTCAGCCTAAGAGGAATTACAGCCAATTTCATTTAGGCCAACCAGAAACGGCTTTGTACGCCGACATGCCTCAGAAGACAGGAGCCTTTTGATTGAGTCTCTCAAAATGGCTGCCAGTAAATTCCCTCACCTGCCGGCGGTGAAGCAACTTCCGTTGCCCGCCCCGAACGTGGAGAAGACCACAAACAGAGGGACGACCCAGGACACAGGGTAGAGCACCCGGTCACCAAAAGTCTAAGGGGGGACGTAAATCAAACTGTCAGAGGAGACATGGGTTCAAGGCAATGTTTGTTTTACAGCCCTGACCCTGTTTGGCTGAGACCTGAAGAAGAAATCGTCTTACTCCACTAATGGTGTGGTTTCCATCTAGGCTCTGATGTTTATATGCATTTATCAGTGTAATGATAGCACCACAGCAGTGGGTCACAATGACCCGAAAGCAGCACAAGGGTTAAGCAACAAAGGCTCTCCAATGCTCAAAGGTCAAAGGATTTCAACACAACAAAGTGTTTCTTCAAATACAAAATAAAGCAAATCCTCGACCACAGACAACACAGTTATCATGCATCTGTCAGGCTCAGCCTTTCAGAAAGCCTTCCCCACCTGGGGGAACCAAACACCCAGGCCCCTAGACGCCAGGTTCTGAACGCCCCACAGACAAACTGAAATTGAACTGATAGCATGCTCCTCCATGCCTGTCCTTCTGTAATCAAAGTGAATGGATACAGAGAAACACAGAGCGTAATACGACGACAATGAATAATACGATACATGGTTCCAATAAAGCATGTTTGGGACTACGGGTCATGTTTAACAGAGATGTATGGTCGGTCTTTTCAATATCTCGCACACCCTTGACCCCTTGTGGATGCTGTTACCAAGGGAACGACCCTGTGAGTGGAGCACAGCATCAGTGAGTGGAGCACAGCATCAATCGCCATGACGGTGTTATCATTACCACAGCGACGGCTGGAGACTGTAACAGTTCTGTGGCGGACATGGCACTGAAGTAGGCAATGTTGACCAGCACGTAGCAAACTGACACCAGGGGAATCCCGATGATGATGGCCAGGGGAAGATTCCTAGTGGAGATCAACAATTAGTTAAAGGTAGATTCCGCTAAATAAACACACTTTGACATAGCTCAATTACAGAATGAAACTTCACTCACCTAAATGGGTTTTCCAGTTCCTCAGTTATGAAGTTAAGTTGGTTCCTGAAGGACAAACAGTTTATGGTGTCACCATGTCATTCTTTACCAGACAAGACTAAACAAAAAACTTAAAGCCATAAAACATTACAGTAAGTGAAGAACTTATAAGAATTGACAGGGAGTCTTACCACCCATCGTAAGCCCAAAGGCCGTTGTAAAACGCAAGTCCAATGTTGCCAAAAGAGGTCGATGACCCTTCGAAGGCATTTGACAGATTCTGTGTGTTCCCTGACACACACAAACACACATGGTTACAACTTACAATAACATTTTTATAAACCATAAACAGAATACTGTTATTACATGTTTACTGTTGTTTATGGAAGCAAATCTGTTACATAATGTTTTGAATTTTAAAAGGCATTGAATACTTAATATTGAAATGTATATACCACTGAATTTGTTGGTTTTTAATTCACCTCTTAATTTGTTTTTTACAAAACTCTGATCAAAAAATTCAAGGTTCAGATATTCAGGTTGGTCAAATTCAAACAGCAAAATTCTGATCACAAAATTATTTTTCACAAAATATTTTTTTTCTTTACATTGAAATAAATTCATATTTCGATCTTAAAGAGGGGAATTCAAAACCAACTAATTCGGTTTAATGTTTAGACGTCAATATTAAGTATTCAATGCCTTTTAAAATTCAAAACATTCTGTCACTGATTTGCTTCCATAGTCGTCTCTCCTAAATTCCGACAGATGAGGAGACTGCCTACCTTGGGCCAACAGCACAATGCCGGACACCACAATGATAAGAATGATGAAGAGTTTGGCTGCGGTAAAGAAGTTTTGGACGTAACTGGCCAGCTTGACGCTAAGACAGTTGACCAGTACTATCAATACTGAAGGATGAAGGAGGAAAAAAAGCTAGTCAGGAAAAAGTTGAGTAGAAACACAGTTTGCACACGTATCCAGTGAGCTACTGAGGCACTCCTTGAGCAACAATTTTTGGACAAAAAGAAAGTATATTAAGACTCACAGATGCAAGCTGCAGCCAGACACTTAGTGACAACTACAGGAGGCTGGCACCCCGGGTAGAACGGAGTGGATGCGTACTCCGCAAAGCTGAGGGCGATGATGGCGAAAGAGGAGGGCTTTAGGACCATGATGGTGGTCCAGGAGTACAGGTAGGCCACGATGGACCCAAAGGCCTCCATCAGATAGGGGTACTCTCCACCCGATTTAGTAATCATGGTGCCCAGCTCCGCATAGCACAGTGCACCTAGAGGGAGACGGGGGTGGGGGGAGGGAGGGAGAATGAGAGAATGAGGGAATGAGAGAGAGAAATAACAGTCACAGATAGACAGGAAGGGATTTTCCTCATTGACTCCTGGTAATTCTGCTGAGTTTGTGTCAGGTTGATTAAGCCTCCCTCTTCTAGGTCTTGTGGGATTTAACACACTGACACAGTCTCTCCTACTGAGCTGTTATCCCATTCTTGGCATTTTTCCCAAGGACTAAACTACTTATTGTTATATGACTGAGAATGGCCACGTTTCAGAACAGGTCTAAATTGCAAAAACAGGTCAACGGCATAAAAACAGTTTTAGCATTTCTACATGATCACAAACGATAAAATCCTTGACATCAAATCTGTCTGTTGTTTGGTTTCAGGATTGAAGAAAGTCTCTTATTTATGACATACTTTGTGGGTTGTTAACGCGTTCTTTCATTTTTACAGCTCAATAGCAAATATTTTTTCCTGTAAATGGATTTGCCTTTTCTGTTTACTATGATTGTTTTTCACTAAATTGTTTTGCAGACCGCTGTAGTATCTCCTCACAGAAATGTAGTCATGGATATCTTAGAAAAGACCAGGCCAGAGTGTGGCCTGCTTTTTCTTTTATTACTATGTGTGTTCGAACATTTGTCTACACTTGTAAGTCTCCAGTGTGTGCGTGTGTGTGTGTGGGGGGGGGGAGGGTGTGTGTGGTGTGTGGTTGGTGTGTGTGTGTCGTCTCTCTCACCCAGAGTGGCCAGCAACCCGCAGGCTGCCCACACACACAGGCATGGTCCGACCGCCCCAGAGCGCTCCAGCACGGCCTTGGGAGAGATGAAGATCCCTGAGCCGATCATGGTGCCCACGATCAGGCAGATTCCGCTCAGGAGACCCACCTGCAGAGAGACAGGATGTGGTCATCCAGACAGGATGTGGCTAGGATGACGACTTCCTGCTGCTCTCCCATAGACAATGTGTCTCCTCTCCCCATCAATGACTGACTGACCTTTTCTTCTTTTTAAATGATTTTTTGCGGTCAGTATAATACCAGACAATCAAACATTTGGGTAAAATTAGGAATAAAGCTGATATAGCGTGAAAGTGAATTTGAGGATGAATCGTTCTTAAAATGTATAGATTTGATCCTGCATTTTAACATTCTGTTTAGCATTCATTTTAACACACACAATCGATTCCCTGAGTTAGTCAGACAATGTTTTCATAAGGTCAATATTTAACCCACTGTACCACAATATTATTGTGTCAAAACCCTTGTGGCTGAAGTTCCCAGATGTCAGAACTTGTTTACCCTATAAACTTAATTGACTTTATTACATAAAAAGTATATTAATTTGGTTTACACTGGCCATTCTGTTTGTTATGAAAGATCAATAAAGCTTGATGCACAAGCATCGACTCTGCTTTCCTAACTCTAAAACATATTGCCACTCTCCTGACTATTTTTTCTGAGGTGTACTTGTTCAGCGGCCGTGGAGCTTGACAACTCAAGCGCCATTCCTAACGTCGGTGACCTTCTTTTATCTTGGCATACTCAGATGCTGAGAATCGATGTGCATGAACAACCCATTTCATTAACTAGGGTGCTCACTGAGTCCTCTGGACAAAAGGCCAACTTCCAAGAGGAAGAATCTGGAAGTAGAACAAGAGAACAAGTGACATCGATGGGTCGGGGGGTGGGTGGGGGGTGGGTGGAGAAGTGTTGATCTAAATGGAGATGACAGTGGAAGGTACAGGCTGGTCCCTCTGGGGTGAGACGGGGGGCTGTGTGGGGCCGTGAGAGCCACTGTGTGTGTGTGTGTGTGTGTGTGTGTGCGTGTGTGTGAGTATCTAAGGGGTGTGAACATCCACTGGGACAGTCTCTCAGGAGCTGAGAGACACTGGTGGCTATCACATGCACTCACACAGAGACATGCATGCATGCACACGGAGCATGCACACACACACAGATAGACATGCACGCATGCACATGGAACATGTACACACACACACACACACACACAGAGAACAAAGGACCTTACTTCCTTCTGCAGCACTGTGGCCTTCACCTTCTCCTCTGTAGTGGGGGAGAGGGAGGCCACGTTCCCTGCATCCTTCCTCCTCCTCACGCTGCTGTCGTCCATGCCAACCTGCTGACACACACACACAGACACACACACATGCACAGACACACATGTACACACAGACAAGCAGACAGACATGCATAAACACACACACACAAATTCATGTAGAAGTAACATACATATTAAAATAAAAAGAGACATTTTCATGATCAATATACGGCTGTAGATTATTCAGCAACAAGACTGGCATGTTGCAACAGCAGGTGTTGAATGAAGTTCATATTGAACTGATTGGAGTTTTATGTCGAACAATACACAGCTTCAGTTGATTTGCCTTGATCGCAGAACAGCTGCGCCGCAATGTGCTAGCATTAGCACGTCCAGTTCCTACACAGTCACGTCCAACGCATCTCCGGGGAAACCTCACAGCTCTCGCCAAGGGGTGTCTGTTTCTTAGCAACAGCTGTTGAAACACCCACTTAGTGTGGAAACGGTGCGTTAGAAAGGGGTGGGGTTTGTTTCTGGGAAATTAGTGTTGGGGTAAGCGTACAAAGTCCTGTCGAAGGGTAATGGATTGAGAGAAATCTGAATATCAAATCCCAGTACCGCAGGTTGACGTGACCTCATGTGGCACTAAGTGCTGGTCCGAGAGGACCGGGTAGTACACTTGGCACAAGTGGGCAAGACTTGTCATACATTTACACCCCTTCCACTAGTCCTGGCCTTCCAAGAGCAGTTGGGGCGTGTGTTAGAGGCTGGTTCAGTCACCTCAGCATCGTCTGAGCCCTGAAGTTGATTCACCCACGAGACCACCCACTTCCTCCTCCTACCACTCGTGCTTTTAGAGGTATATAGATATGTAGTGTTGACCTGTCAATGGCTGCTGGCAGACTGGCGCCAGAGAATGGTAAACACGTAAGTGGGTGTAAATGAGTCATCACCGTCTGTCAAGGCCAAGTGCATCCCGTCGCTTGTTTTATGATATCACTTAAGTCAGGCTCCCTTGAAAAAAACATCAGCTTACAGGTCATAAAAGTAAAACTGAGGACATGTTTGATTGTAACTTGTTTAACTACATGCTCTTATGGTTCTTCCCTTTGGCACTTACTTTGGTTGTTCACAATGTGTGCTTCATGTTTTGGCTACTCGCAATGTTGTTATGATCAGTGACCTATGCACTTTGTAAAGCTCTCTCTTGGAAGTCGCTTTGGATAAAAGCGTCTGCTAAATGAATAAATGTACGTAAATGTTTATCACTTTGAGAAATGATTGGCAAAAGACATTCTACATTGTCTGGAACTGTGATCTGTAGACATTTCTGTTTTGTTTTTGTAGTTATCAGCTATTAATAAATATTTGTAATATTTACTCACCCTTTATGTGTTTTCAGCGGTTTGGTCTCAATACAGAAAAGTCTTCAGTTATTTTTTTGGACCCTGAAACACCCAAAATGCCACAATGAAAATGTATTAACCACAGGTGAGTGTCCTCCTTCGATTACTACATTTACATTTAGCAGACGCTCTTATCCAGAGCGACTTAGGGTAAGTACAGGGACATTCCCCCCGAGGCAAGTAGGGTGAAGTGCCTTGCCCAAGGACACAACGTCATTTTGCACAGCCAGGAATGGAACCGGTAACTGTCAGATTACTAGCCCGACTTCCTAACCGCTCAGCCACCTGACTCCAGGCTACTATTAGGCTTTTTTCTTCTTATTCATATTCAGTACTTAAAGGGACGATTTTGTTGTCACAAGTATACTAATACATGGAAACACAAACACAACACGTTTTTGCACTCTCACTTACTAACAGGTTTGAAGTGTAAAGTTCCTCTGCCTTCAGTGTGAGCTAGCCGGACAGGTAGAAGCTAGCCGGACAGGTAAGAGCTAGCCGGACAGGTAGAAGCTAGCCGGACAGGTAAGAGCTAGCCGGACAGGTAGAAGCTAGCCGGACAGGTAAGAGCTAGCCGGACAGGTAGGAGCTAGCCAGACAGGTAGGAGCTAGCCGGACAGGTAGGAGCTAGCCGAACAGGTAGGAGCTAGCCGGACAGGTAGGAGCTAGCCGGACAGGTAGGAGCTAGCCAGACAGGTAGGAGCTAGCCAGACAGGTAGGAGCTAGCCGAACAGGTAGGAGCTAGCCGGACAGGTAGGAGCTAGCCGGACAGATAGGAGCTAGCCGGACAGGTAGGAGCTAGCCGGACAAGTAGGGAGTGAGCTGTAAGGACCATGGTAGGGTTGAACACTGTTCACACAGCAAGCTACCGTGACAGCAACCAAAACAACAGGTCTTGTCCAGGAGATGTTACAATGCCAAAAACTGAACTTGCACACCTTGTTGGAAATACTCAATTGTGGTTTAACTCTCTAAACTACAGCTCTGCTAAATCATTTACACGAAAAGTCTATCTGCACATAACTTCAAAAAAAACAATGTTTTTCGTTGCTATTTTACATGCCTCTGCTTCCAGGTATTAGGAACAGACACTCACCTAAGTCAACAGCTCGGTGTTACAGTCCTGAATCCAATACCAGCCTAATGGTAGTTTCTCACAGTCTGTCTGCCCTGACTGTGACTGGACACATACAATGGGAGGGGCCTTAAGACTTCATCTGACTCCTATTGGAAGTTGGGCCCTGAAGAAGAGGAGGGGGGCCGCCCTATCCTAGAGAACACACCTTAGACTCACAATACCCCTTTGATAGGGACATCCGACACCCCGTGTGTGTGTGTGTGTGTGTGTGTGTGTGTGTGTGTGTGTGTGAGAGAGAGTGAGTGTGTGTGTGTGTGTGTGAGAGACTGTGTGTGAGAGAGTGTGTGTGTGTGTGTGTGTGTGTGTGTGTGTGTGTGTGTGTGAGAGTGTGTGTGTGTGTGTGTGTGCGTGTGTGTGTGTGTGTGTGTGTGTGTATGTGTGAGAGTGAGTGGGTCAGAAGAGTAGCAGATATACTGTCCCCAAATGTGTACATCAAGTGAACAGTTTGTCCTAACCCAGTAATTTTTGCATTCCTGTTTTATACGGTGCCTTAACGCTACGATTTCCCCCAGAAGATGAATCAAGTGCCTATAAAATACCTTCCTACATCCGTCTAATCTCTGGGTTCCTTGACGTTGAACAGACTGGAGTCAGGTGGCTGAGCGGTGAGGGAATCGGGCTAGTAATCCAAAGGTTGCCAGTTCGATTCCCGGTCATGCCAACTGACGTTGTGTCCTTGGGCAAGGCACTTCACCCTACTTGCCTCGGGGGAATGTCCCTGTACTTACTGTAAGTCGCTCTGGATAAGAGCGTCTGCTAAATGACTAAATGTAAATGTAAATTTAGTTTAAAAAAAATGCTTCACACACATAGACAACACTCGACAACTCATGTTGTTTAATTTGTAACTTGTTTAACTACATGCTCTTATTGTTCTCCCCATTGGCACTTATTTACTTTTCACATTGTATGCTTCATGTTTGGCTACTCGCAATGTTTTGGGGCTATCCTGGGGCTATCCTGTTCCAAGATGGCGCCGATGATGGCTGCCACGGTCGTTAGGTGCGCTCTTGCAACTTATATTTTATTTTATGCAACTTATATTTTATTTTATTGTATATTTAATTCTATTCTAATCCCACTTAGTACTGCTAGTTTATGTACCCTTAGTATAGATAGTCCACATATTTACATTTTAGGTATATGTTTATTGTATGCACCTTCCTGCCAAAGCAAATTCCTTGTCTGTGCAAACTTTCATGGCGAATAAATCCCATTCTGATTCTGATTCGTTGTTATGATCAGTGACCTATGCTCTTTTGTAAAGCTCACTCTTACATTTACATTTAGTCATTTAGCAGACGCTTTTATCCAGAGCGACTTACAGTAAGTACAGGGACATTCCCCCGAGGCAAGTAGGGTGAAGTGCCTTGCCCAAGGACACAATGTCAGTTCGCGTGACCGGGAATCGAACTGGCAACCTTCGGATTACTAGCCCGACTCCCTCACCGCTCAGCCAACTGACTCCACTCTTGGAAGTTGCTTTGGATAAAGCATCTGCTAAATGAATACATTTAAATTTAAACTCACCTCACAACAAACGTTTGTGTTCATTTGTTCATACCTGCGTCATTGCACATTATGGAGTGTTGAAATAATCCAGAGAAACTGTAATGTTGGACTGTATAGTGGGGACAGAAAACTATATAAAGTGATAAGGGCTCAGTCTCGCTACAGATAACTGACTGAAGTTATACTCCATGTGTAATCGTTTTACAGTGTTCAGATAAGAGAAGCAATCTTCAGCTGCCACAACTAAAACATAATATTGATCAACATAATTTTACAATAGTCTGCCTAGCTTGTCTCACATGTATGAGAGGAACAACATTCCAGGTAGGGAGTAGTTGGTATAACAACTAGTAAAAGGATTATCCATAATACAAGGTTGAGTGTGATGCCAACGTTTATGACATTTGAAAGATTGAGAGTGTAACCTTGCTGGTGGATACTTAACAACACTCAAAGTTGTTGGCCAATTGTAAAAGCCTGTTCCAGCTGAAATGTGTGTGTGTGTGTGTGTCGGTGTGTGTGTGTGTACCAGAGATGTTTCAAATGTGTTCATTCAAGTGTATAGTGGAATTTCTCAGAAGTCATGGACATTTTTTTGAAAGGGCTGGTAGAATTGGAATGCACATTTGTTTCAGTTTGAATAAATACTGTTTGTCCTCAAATCTGAAGGGGTCAAAATGCTCTTGCCATTGATCCAGACACTTAACGACAGCCTAATTCCAAAACAAGGATACAGCAGGCGTGCAATCTGAAGCTATTTTAAATTCAAATATGTACATAATTTAAGGTTTATAGGCCAGAGGAGGCCTGTTGATAAAATAGCTGTCTCTGTTGGTGGCTAGCGCCTGAAAACCGTCTTTTTAATTTTCATACACAACCCACAAACTATCATACACTGACTGCCAGTAGGCGATCTCAGAATCGTCAAACTGTTTTTTAGTTTTTTTTTTGTAGAACTGTTCTCAAGCGCTGCCGCGCATCATGTCAGAGGCGCGTGTCGCCTCCTCTCCTCAGAAAACAGACTTTTAACAGCTTTGTTGGCTACTTACCCACAACTTCATTTAAATGTCGTGTAGACTAGTTTTCTGGGTATCTGTTCTCACTGTATCTCCTTACAAAGCGCTGTCACGACTTCAAACTTTGTCTAACTGGACAATTGTTCGTTTGGGTTGGCTCCACTTGAAGGCTCAAACTAAAGCTAAAGATTAATTAGGGGTTGAACGGAGAGGGATTAGAACTGTGGGCTGAAAGAGAGTTGTTTGCATTTCGGTTTACCGCTGCATGTTTGTGAAAGGAACCGAAGTTGAACAAACGTAGGCCTATTAGCCTATCATGCTAGGCCTACTCATAGTGTAATGTAGCTGTTGTAGTTCAGTCATTAATGCTTTTGTTTTTTCACCTGAGAGTAAGCGTATGTAGGGGTTTTTATATTGGCTAAACAGCCAAAACTTTGCACCTCGATCTAATGGAAGAGGGGTAAACTGGACAGTGTATTAATGTTAACCAGAAATTGCAGTTATTTGACTATGGGTTACATCATGTATATATGTAATAACACCGCAAATGAAAACAATTAAGGCAAACGTGTTATGAATCTTTCTTACTCTAAGAGTAATAGAAGGTGGTCTTAACCATATAAGATGCAGGGGTGTCTTCCAGCCTATAGCTCTGTCATATTTTAGTATTGTTGTTGAATGGAAATTAGTTTGTAGATCACTCTTGATTATAGGGCAGATGATCCTATAAGTAAACGGATGCATATCCGGATGCATAGACTGCATAGACTCCAGTCTTCAAATACGTTTAATTAAGTGGGTTATTTTTGCACATGGATGTTTCGTAGACATCAATGTTTACTCCATAAGTTGAGTGTGTAATGTGTGGTAGTTGAACTTTAAAGCAATACCTGTACCCTACCCGTAGCACTAGGCCTACCCGTATCAAATCTAACCTGGCAAAAACACCAAGGAGACCGAACACCGGCGGATGTTTCTTTGTTTTTAGAGAGCTGTTGAAGAACCCTCTCTAAAATAAGCGAAAACCTCTTGGGATAATAACAGATAATAGCCTAATCATATTGAATGTATAAATCAAGACCATTGTAGGGACGTGTTTTGTAAATTATTTTAAAAAAATACCAGACAGAACACTTGTTATTGTTATTAAGAAACTTAATAGTGAGTGCTAAAATGTGTATAGCAAATCAGTCAGTTTTATAGTCGACATCTGTACGACTCCCACTGATGGTCAGTACTCTGAACTACATATGAACTCAATCACCCAGAGAGAGAGAAAGAAAGAGGTTTATGCTGATTGAAAACAATAGACGGATTTAAAGCAGCTCTAAAACCGCTAGTGTAAGGACATTAGTCTGTATTTACTATTGCCGTGCAGTCACATTCCTCACCAGAACACACTGAAGCTACAGTAGTCATGGATACTTCCTTCAGATTCCTTTGAACCAAACATTAACAAGGTTTCTCATGACCCAACTTCATTCATGCCTAATGAGCTTTTAAACACAGTTGTGCCACTTGGTGTTTGTCTAATAAACTTGATTGAAACAGTGAACTTGAGGCAATTCCTTCATTCAGCAGATACATTCCTAGTCGTTTTAGACTGGCATAAGATAGGTCTTATACAAACATAGGCTAGCTATTATACGAAACGTTGTTCAGTTATTTACTATTTAACTGGGTTATCGATTACTTAGTTTAAAAATTACAGATGTTCTCACCTGTATGTGCATTCCAATGCTTTATCACTAGATGTCAGTAATGTGCTTCAATATTTTGTCCGACTGCTGGTTCAAAAAAAACAAGCCACTTGATTTAATGTCAGGGCAGGCCACATGATCAAGTAAGTAATTTCACATAGCTATTAGTTTTTTTATTGCTACTAATTGCTGAAGTAAAAGTAGCACATTTTAGACGGGTCTGTTTTTAAGAAACATTTAAACTGGCACGACTTTTGGCACTGGATATCCATCTGCCAATAAGAACCTTTGAACCTTCTTCACACATGCTCGTGCATACACAGACAACATTAGCTCTTGTTTGCTCTGTCTGGCAATCTCTGTCTTACCTAACGATCTTCACTACCTCTCTCTCTCCCTCTCACAGACACACACTTGGATGCACAAATAACCCCCTCCCCCTTCCTTCCTCTGCCCCCTCCACATCCAGTGTAAACCACACACACACACACACACACACACACACACACACACACACACACACACACACACACACACACACACACACACACACACACACACACACACACACACACACACACACACACACACACACACACACACACACACACACACACGTCATAACTCCATCACTCAGCCAGCCCATTGGCTCTACATTAGCTACAGATACACACAAAGCTGACTATATTGCACAAGTTCTCTGTAATATCTGTCTGTATTTTTCTTCTCACTTCAGTTTCAACCAACAGCTCTATCATCCAGCTGCTACAGGCCCAGCACATCCTCAACTGTAGGGGAATCAGGTGCCAACTGACGTTGTGTCCTTGGGCAAGGCACTTCACCCTACTTGCCTCGGGGGAATTTCCCTGTACTTACTGTAAGTCGCTCTGGATAAGAGCGTCTGCTAAATGTGTAAATGTAAACTTTCATCCTTGCATCCTGGAGCAACTAGAAACCTATCCACCACCCGAACAGCCATGACTGAGTTTTTCTAAGGACAGTAAGTTGGTACTTACAAAAGTTTGAGGACAAACAATATACGC
The DNA here is from genome assembly GCF_038355195.1 of Osmerus mordax. Lineage (NCBI taxonomy): Eukaryota > Metazoa > Chordata > Actinopteri > Osmeriformes > Osmeridae > Osmerus > Osmerus mordax. Next base: position 16,565,810 of record NC_090062.1, on the reverse strand, counting down.
ACACATGTACAATTACTTTTTTGAAGCCTTTTTAAAATAGTTGTAAAGAAGGAGTCAACAGAACAGTGAGCTGCTATGACAACAGTGAGCAGGGAAAGATGCTTGACGACAACTCCTGGTTATTTCTATTCAGGTCGATGACACACACACACACACCTCCCTGACTATGACTGACCAAACCATTTTCTCATCGAGTGTGCTACACGAGGAGCAGAAGTGTCTGTACAAGAGGTATGACGTCCACTAGGGAGTTCATTGCGTTTATTATCGGACACAGCAATGCAGAGAAAATGTCTCTGTTGTGAAAGCCTCTTTTCAGACACGGACTCCACATTTTCCAGGCTGCAGGAACACAGAAAGGTCACTAAGCGATAACCCTTCCACAGAATGGTCCAGCAATACCGCAGATCTATCTATGGCTTACCCTCAAGGCCTTCTTTGTTTTGCTTTTTTCGCGGGTCAGACTGTGAACAGGAAGACTGTTTCCATTAACCAGTAGTTCTGACTGGTTTTTGGGTTCAGAGAAAATAAAACTATGGAGTGTCCAGGCTGTCACCAGCTTCAGTCACAGCCGATGTTGTGTCTTCTGCTCTCTAGACGTCAAGAAGAACGAGACATTTAGTGGCTGAAATGACAAACACAAATTAGCTGACTGAACAATAAGACACAGAGGCCGTTCGTCAGAACCTCCTGTTGTCATGACTCTGATGTCATAAAAATGTCATAAATGACGGAATGTACTGGAATAGTTGAAAATGACCCAAAACTTGGGACAAGTGCAAGTCTCATGACCTATAGAACTGAGGGTCTTCATCTTGCCCCTCCCCCCCCTCCCCATCTCAGCACGCAAAATCATGCTGAATCTAAGAACACCCTCATTAGTGAGTTACGCAATCATCCCAATTCTCTCCTGACTCGAATTCCCAGAGGATATATCCGCCAAGGAGACAAGCATCCACACCCAGACTGAAATCTCTGTTGTCTCGCAACAGACAGAAGTAGGAAGTGTCACAAACAGATGTCAGTCATCAAGGTCGACTTACTTTCTTAATTGATTCCTTTTTATGTATTTTTTAAGACCTTTTTACCGAAACCTCATGATGACAAGTAATTTCAGTCCATTCAGTTCTCTGCCTAGCTTTGCAACAACAAGTCAGGATTTTGTTTTATAGCCCATTCGACTACTTAGACCTGACCCAAATGTGCTTCCTACTCATCGCTATTCCGACCAGACAGTGTTCCAGACATCAAAGACAGCCTAATGAAGAGTAAATAATCCAAATGGAGAAAATAAAAGTAGTCATTAATTAAATACCGTCAAACCAGACCTATTCATTCCCAGATGCACCTTATTGTCACTTAACATGGGACGGTAAAACACATTAGCAAAGGAAAACAAACAGAGTGGCCCTAGGTATAATTACGGGAAAGGTCTTAAAAGAAAAGGCTCTGAATTTAAATTGACTTTAATATAGGCTACTAGCATTAATATAACTACGAACATTCAAGACAATGACTAAGCACATCTATGCTATAAGAAGAGGGAAAGATTTACAAACCTGGTGACCTAAACCCCCCCCCCCCACACACACTTTAAACCCCATGACTCACCCCCCCCCCCCTCCTTTTAACTCTACACCTTTCTTTATCAACCCCCCTGTGAATATATTCATGTGCATTTAATGGTTATGTATACACAGGCCAATACACTTATTAAATATGTAACATGAAGTCCAATATTAATCCTTGTTCATAGTAGGCTATGTGGTAGTGATGGGCTGTAAAAACATACAAACTCGACAAGAAAGATAGGAATCAGAGACATGACGTGAGCGCTTAATGACGGTTTTTAAAGATCACAGACTTGGCCGTGACTAACTGTCACTGTAAAGACAAACTCGCCCCGAAGGTGACGTTCCGACCGCAAGATTACCAGGTTCTAGAAGCTTCCACAGCGCAGTCATGACGACCCTCCCTGTGACCTCGTCATGGTCAAAGTGCTGCGTCGGAGTGACATCAGCAGACGGCAATCGTAGCATGATGCTAACTCCGTGGGAGGGAATATCATGGGTTTTCCTGTATAGTTAGCGTTAGCCCCCCTGTAGCAAGTTCGTGGTAACCTTTTATGACGTGCATTTCTTGACCCAATAACCGCCAACCTTATTTGAACTGTGACAAAAACAATCTCCCTGAGACAGGATCAGTGGTTTGCGCCATGAAACACTTGGGAGAGATCTCCAGGTGTGTGTGTGTGTGAGTGTGTGTGTGTGTGTGTGTCCCAGACTGGGCAGAGAGCAGCAGGCTATTAAAATGAATTTATATTGTGGATTACTGATGTCAAATTACTAATATCAAAAACAAAGGGGTACAATGCTGAAGTGAAAAATCTAATTTATTTTTCACACAGAACATTTTATTATTTTGTCTCTTACACACCTTACTGTATATCACAGGCTTACAGCTTATTTTATTTTGAATAATCTTTAAAAAAAAGTATAATAATAATATCAATTGGTTAGGGTTGGTGTAACAATACAATCTACAAAACCAGTCGTACGTATCCGATCTATTCAACATCTCAGCACACACAAATTGAAAATAGAGCTTTGCATATACAATTTAAAAAATTATAAATAGTTTTTGTGTTTTTCCAATACTTACTATGAGTAAAGTACATTTCCTTGGCAATTCTATCAACAGTCTGTGCTAGATTTACACGTAAGCAGAGTAGCCAGATCATAAAAGAGAGTTCATAAGAGCAAATGGAATCTCCCTCTTATAATCCTGCCTCTGATAAACGACAGGTCATAACAGTCAAACATTGCTGCTGATATAACTTGACTTGAGTGTTATTTATTTAAGATGGTGTAGTTGAGTAGATTAAAATGATATTCCCAGGATGGGAAAGGGAAAAATCTTCTGTCCCTGAAAGGGATGGACAGCATTTGATTCAACATGCTAGTATTGGAGGCCAAAAGAACCAAAAGTAATCATTATGGAGTTTAGGGTTGAGCTGTGGTAGCCCTGATTCATCTTTACATATGTGTGTGGTGTGTGTATGCGTGTGGTGTGTGTGTGAGAGTTAGACATCAGTCTCTTACTGTGCACAACACGCCCAGCATGCTCTGGGCTCTGTAAAAACAGACACTTTGAAGATGAGAGACTCACACACACACACACCACAGACACCCCCCCACAGACACACACCCCCAGTTGTGTGGAGCAATGTTTCAGTGGAATTCTTCTCCTTTTCAGATGTGTGTATAATTGATGACACCTCCTCTGGTTTCCTGCCTCCTGTGACCGGTCCTGCTCTGAGGTCTGGACAAGCAGGGTAGTCCTCCTGGCCAGGACGACGCTGGGCGTTGAGGGAGTCGAGCAAAAAGGGTTCGAAAAAGGGTCATATTGACGTAAAAAGTGACCTGGCAGATAGCGATTGTGTTCTCAGCCTTAGTGTGATGATCAGGGAAAGAGAGAGGGAGGGAGAGAGAGAGGGATCAAGGAGGGGTCAGGATGGTAGCTCTGTCAGGAAGTCTCTGTGAAGTAAACACAGATCGAAGGAGGGTGTATTGGAAGTGCAGTGAGGGTAACTGCTACTGTAACATAAGGGGAGGGTGCTTTTAAACTGTATATTTGTGGTGTATCGATTCAAACACATAACTTAAGATCGTGTCATTGAATTGAATTTCGTATACCCTAGTCTGAATACGTGGTTAAAATAATGTGAAGTAAAACATTATAATTTCTTTGAATCAACACATGGTCTTTATGAGTAGAAGTCCATAGCGTTTTTCTCACTCTCGTCCGAAGACGGGTTCTGGTGCTGGTCCGAGTCCGACCCGAACATGGGGCTTCTCTGGAGGGCTCCGCGCCCCCCGCTGCTCCCCCGAGAGGCGAAGGGGGGTGGGCCGGAGCTGTCGGGGCGAGGCGGGGGGGAGAGCTCCTGGGGGTTGGAGAGCCAGCCAGGGGAGGAGTGGCAGAGACCCAGGCCCTGGAGCCCTCTGGCTGGGCTGGAGGACCCGGCGGAGGGGCTGGGCTCTAGCAAGGCCTCCCTGATCCTCTGGTTCTCCCTGGTTGCTGCCTGCCACACCACCTCCAGCTCATCTTCCACCTCTCTGCACGGGGACGAGAGAGGGAGAGAGAGAGGTGGGAGAGAAGAAGGGTGAGAGGACAGACAAGATCACAACACAGGATCGTCATGGAAACCCCTTGAACAACTTATCTAGAGAGACACAAGAGAGAGACACAAGAGAGAGAAAGAGGGAGAGTAAGTACATTTACATTTAGTCATTTAGCAGACGCTCTTATCCAGAGCGACTTACAATAAGTTCAGGGACATTCCCCCCGAGGCAAGTAGGGTGAAATGCCTTGCCCAAGGACACAACGTCATTTTGCACGGCCGGGAATCAAACTGGCAACCTTCTGATTACTAACCCGATTCCCTAACCGCTCAGCCACCTGACTGAGTAGGTAAGTAAGAAACGGATCAAGGAACCAGAGTTGAAACAGTTAGTTAAGTTGACAGGATCATACTGAGGTGTAATTTAAACAGAAAGACAGCAGGACCAGAGCATGCTAACTCTTCACGAGTTGAGAGCTTTGGAACTCCGCCCCCGACTCCTCCTAAAAACCCTCCGGCTGCACATTAGGGCTCACTTCCCCCCTCTGAGGAAGCTGAGGGACAGAAGCTGCAAGCCACCATTACAGAATAAGAGGACGCGGTGGGCAAATATAATAACTATCATCAACTTCCTATTAGTCATTTTTCTGACGTCAATAAGGCCTGGGTTAAGCTAACCTCTCCCCATAGGTCATACAGTCGTCAAGCAAGAAGCCAGGGGTTGCCATTTGCTAAGAGAGGGCTGACAGCAACACGGCAAGGGGTCATGTGACCAACTAAATGTCCAATTCAACCAGCAATTAATTACAGCTTGCTAAATTACTGGGGGTGGAGGGGTGGGAATGTATGGAGTGACATTATGGTATGTAAATCAGCATAAGGATGAACAACGAGAAATAGGGGCAGGGAGAACAACAAGAGAAAGAACAAAGGGAAGAAAAGAGAAGAGAGCGAGGTTGACAGTGAAAGACAGAGAGAGATAGAGAGACCACTTTCATCTTTCATCAGACCGGATCAATTATCTTCTCCCTCTCTGCCCTGGCTGACAGAGGGTGAATGGGCACAGGCGGCCGCCCAGCAAGGCTGCAGAGGGGGGCCATGGAGACCAGGGGCTCTGGACAGGAAGGAGGGTAGAGAAATCATCACCATCATCCTTAGGGCACATCCCTTATTTCCTCTAGCACTCACAGGGATGAGATCAGGGAGAGAGAGAGCGAGGGGAGGAGAGGGGGAAAAGGCAGGGAAGGCATGGGGAGAAAAAAGGGAGAGGAGAGGAAAGAGGGAGAGAGAAAGAAAGAGGTAGAGAAGAGAGAGGGAGAAATAGAGATGGAGAGGGACGGGAGAGAATATAGGAGGCGAGAGAGAGAGGGAGGGAAGGAGGAGAAGGGAGGGGATGCAGAAAGGGAAGTGAGATAGGAAGCAGGGAGGGAGGGGGATGAGAAGAAGGTAAATGAAGACAGAACGGATAGAGCATGAGGAGGATAAGAGTGTCTGTGAGACCTAACAAGAGGGAACATTTACTGGCATGGACGTACGACTGACAGGCTGACTGTAATAATAATAATAGTGTAATCATAAACGTACACGTTTGTGTGTGACGGCAACGTCACTGACGAGGTCCCTGGAGTGCATCTCGTGCTCTTTGTGTGTGTATCATTATAGTGAATTATAGAGTGATTATGGAGGGGTTAGCATCCTAGTAATCGCCCTGCGACTGGGGTAGTTCCATGCTCTGCGTGTGAGGTCGCCATGACACAGCCTGAGCCCTTGCTTGAGGTCGACTTGTGTCAAACGTTTTATGTCTTTTGTGGCTGTATTCAACTCACAACAACTAGCTTTTCAATTGGCAAGAAAAAAAATATCCTTTTATTTGGATGGAAATTGGTCGCTGTACCTAAGAAATTGAAATCGATTGATGGAGGGATAGAAAATAATTTATAAGATGAAAAAGATTTGAATGAATGAATGCATGGTATCCGCTCCCAGCAGAGCTATATCTTATTAACCACCTCACAGAGACTTATATCAATAAGGTCTGGAAGGTTGAGTGAAGCCAGCAGGATAGAAACCCCTGCTTCTTGAGCCAATCACAGAAACCCCTGCTTCTTGAGCCAATCACAGAAACCCCTGCTTCTTGAGCCAATCACAGAAACCCCTGCTTCTTGAGCCAATCAGGAGAGACCCCTGATTCTTGAGCCAATCACGAGAGAATCCCCTGCTTCTTGAGCCAATCAGGAGAGAAACCCCTGCTTCTTGAGCCAATCACAGAAAGCCCTGCTTCTTGAGCCAATCACTATTCCAGAGTAGCCAAGACTGCAGGATCCGTGTGTGTGTCTGTGTGTTATAATGAAGCAGAGCAGCCAGGGGTCCAGGATTTTAGTGTCAGTGTGTGTGTCTGTCTGTCTGTGTGTGGCGGTATGTCTGTCTGTCTGTCTGTCTGTCTGTCTGTCTGTGTGTGGCGGTATGTCTGTCTGTCTGTCTGTCTGTTATAATGAAGCAGAGAAGCCAGGGCTCCAGGATGTGTGTGTGAGTGTGAGTGTGTGTGTCTCTGTTATAATGAAGCAGTGTTCTCTCAGTCTTCCCACTTGTAGACTGTCTGTTTTCACACTCAGCAGAGGAAATCTCATGTCAAAGAGAAGGGAGCCTATACCTTGCATGATGAGTTTCTCTCATCTCTTCCTCTCCATCCCTCTCTCGCTCAACCCCTCTCTCTATCTCTCAATCCCTCTATGTATCCCCCTCTCTCTCTCTTTCTTTTTTTTTTCTTTTAAATCATTCAAAGTTCGACAGAGTTCTAAAATTAAAATCTCTCTCCAGTCTGCTGTCACTCCCAGACCTGTAGACCAGACCTGTAGACCAGGCCTGTATCAGGACTGTAGACCAGGCCCATAGACCAGACCTGTAGACCAGACCTGTAGCAGGACTGTAGACCAGGCCTGTAGACCAGACCTGTAGCAGGCCTGTAGACCAGACCTGTAGCAGGACTGTAGACCAGACCTGTAGACCAGACCTGTAGCAGGACTGTAGACCAGACCTGTAGCAGGACTGTAGACCAGACCTGTAGCAGGACTGTAGACCAGACCTGTAGCAGGACTGTAGACCAGACCTGTAGCAGGACTGCTACAGACCTGCTCCTGTCTGAGAGGAGGGAAAAACTGTTTCAGCAGTGACCTGTTCCTCCTGTGATAGCAAGCTACTTTAATGTTGAGGCACACACACACACACACACACACACACACACACACACACACACACACACCATCATCGTTTTATGTGTGTTCTTCCTGCACACTGATTAACTATTCCACCCCCACTGCCCCGATTCACTGCATCAGCAGACTTGCATGCGTGTGTGTGTGAAAGAGAGAATGTGTGCAGGTGGTACTAGGGCCTGTGACAGTACAGCCCCTAATACTATAGGGGCTCAAGCTCTTTGGTTTCACTGCTCCGCTGCATCATGTCCCAGAAGAGCAGCCGGGATATCTCCTCCCTGCAGACCTCTCATTCTCCTCATGTCTCCCTTTCTCCCTCTGTCTCTCTTTTTCTCTCCTCTTTCACTCTCGCCACACCGCTCTCACTCTCCTGCAGTCTGTTTCCCCCCCCCCTCCCCCCTCTTCTTGGCCCCCCTCTCTCTGCCCTACAGGTGCCCTTCTGCAGTCTGCAGCAGAGATTGTGCCTCATCAGCAAATGGCACCTCAACATGGCAAGCCCCTCCACTGAAGTGTCTTCCAGTGTGAGTGTGCACGCGAGTGTGTGTGTGTGTGTGTGTGTGTGTTTGGCATGTGATAGGGGGGCAGACTGCAAGGCATAACAAAAGCATTGTGAGGGAAAAAACAAGGTTGCATGAAGGAGAGAGACGAGAGAGATAGAAGGAGAGGGGGATTTAAATGGACACTTAGACCCCCAGCAGACAGAGAAAACATTGCAGGACTGATTCATCCCTCAGACCCCCAGCCCTCCCAACATCCTAACCATGACGGATGACTACAGCTACACTTTGATCCCCCGTCTGTCTGTCTGTCTGTCTGTCTGTCTGTCTCTCTGTCTCTCTCTCTCTCTCTCTGTCTCTCTCTCTCTGTCTGTCTCTCTCTGTCTGTCTCTCTCTGTCCTCACCTGACTCACTCTTATCACATGCCCTCTTTCCCAGCCCGCCAGAGTTGACCCAGTTTGGTCACTCTCTCATCCCCAGCTAAGCCCACACAGGAGCCCTTCTCTGGTAATGACACCAGGACGATCCACTCACAGACATTGTTCTGCACTCTAGATTGTTTTCTGAGACTCATACACACCACTGAGATACAACCAACCCAACTATCACATCTAGTTCCGATATATCACACCAGTCCGATAAAACTGGAACTGAAAACATTTCCTTTGTGTGTCTAAGACATCGGCATGTTTTCTTTCAGTTCGTCTGATCTCCAGTGTACATCTACAAAAGAACTGTCGTTTATTCAAGAAAGGAGAAGCCCGTGTGAGGAGGAGGAGCGTTTTCCGTGTGGCGGGGCGTGTGGACTGCAATGCAGCAGGGGAGAGAGGGCTAGGAGGGCTGCGGGGGGGAGAGAGGTGTGAGGGCTAGGAGGGCTGCGGGGGGGGAGAGAGGTGTGTGAGGTCCAGGAGGGCTGCGGGGGGGGGGAGAGAGAGGTGTGTGAGGGCCAGGAGGGCTGCGGAGGGAGAGAGATGTGTGAGGTCCAGGAGGGCTGCGGGGGGAGAGAGAGATGTGTGAGGTCCAGGAGGGCTGCAGGGGAGAGAGAGGTGTGTGAAGGCCAGGAGGGCTGCGGGGGGGGGGAGGTGTGAGGGCCAGGAGGGCTGCGGGGGGGGAGAGAGGTGTGAGGGCCAGGAGGGCTGCGGGGGAGAGAGAGGTGTGTGAGGGCCAGGAGGGCTGCAGGGGAGAGAGAGGTGTGAGGGCCAGGAGGGCTGCGGGGGGGAGAGAGATGTGTGAGGTCCAGGAGGGCTGCAGGGGAGAGAGAGATGTGTGAGGGCCAGGAGGGCTGCGGGGGAGAGAGAGGTGTGTGAAGGCCAGGAGGGCTGCGGGGGAGAGAGAGGTGTGTGAAGGCCAGGAGGGCTGCGGGGGGGGGGGGGGGGGGGGGGGGGAGAGAGAGGTGTGAGGTCCAGGAGGGCTGCAGGGGAGAGAGAGGTGTGTGAGGTCCAGGAGGGCTGCAGGGGAGAGAGATGTGTGTGAGGTCCAGGAGGGCTGCAGGGGAGAGAGAGGTGTGTGAGGGCCAGGAGGGCTGCGGGGGGAGAGAGATGTGTGAGGTCCAGGAGGGCTGCGGGGGGGGGGGGAGAGGTGTGTGAAGGCCAGGAGGGCTGCTGAGGGGAGAGAGATGTGTGAGGTCCAGGAGGGCTGCTGGGGGGAGAGAGAGGACAGCGCTCTTGTCCTGAAGTCTACCGCTCCCTGTGTGCTATTCACAGTCTGAAGCCACCTGAGCTGACTGAGCTACTGAACAGCCCTGGCATGTCCGCAGGTGCTTTCTACTGGCCTGGGTAGCTACTATACTAAACACACACACAGTCTCTCTCTCTCTCTTACATTTTCATCAGGGAACTGGCCTTTGAATGAGAAGGGACAGTGAGGAGGGGCTGTGGTGTAGGGAAGATCAATCTCCTCCAGCAACACTTCCTGCTGGTCACCAAGCTTGAATACTTAGCGTTTATCGACTCTATCTGACCCACCGAGTAACCGGGCAGCCTAATCTTCCCCAACCTGGGGGGGGCCTGGGGGACTAAACTACGCAGACTGTGAAACCCCTTAGAGAGCTTCTCATGTAGGAGAGGAACACCCAGAGAGTTACAACATTCAGCAAAGAGCGAGAGACATAGAGATAGAGTGAGAGAGAGACAGACAGAGATGAGAGAGACAGAGAGAGAATGAGTGACAGACGTAGAGATATATATATAGAGAGAGACAGAGCATCATTATTTCAAGTGGTGAATCTTCATTTAGCTGGCGGGGGAATCTGACAAGTGGAGATGAACTGAAACGGTTATTAGTCCTGCGTCCGGGTGGAGCGGGTGGTGTCTGGTGCGCGCAAGGGAAGCCATCGCGTAGAACTCAATTTGACGTGAGAGGGATAAAAACACTAGCGAGGATTTGACTCTCTCTCCATCCCCTCTCTCTCTCTCCATCCCCTCTCTCTCTCTCCATCCCCTCTCTTTCTCTCCATCCCCTCTCTCTCTCTCCATCCCCTCTCTCTCTCTCCATCCCCTCTCTCTCCATCCCCTCTCTCTCTCTCTCTCTCCCCCCATCGTCTCTCTCCATCCCCTCTCTCTCGCTCTCTCTCTCTCTCTCTCCATCCTTTCTCTCCATCCCCTCTCTCTCTCCATCCCCTCTCTCTCTCCATCCTTTCTCTCCAACCCCCTTCTCTCTCTCCATCCCCTCTCTCTCCATCCCCTCTCTCTCTCACCATCCCCTCTCTCTCTCACCGTCCCCTCTGTCTCTCTCTCTCTCTCTCTCCATCCCCTCTCTCTCTCTCCATCCCAGTGCAGTTAGTAGGCTGAGCACTGTATTTATTACAGCCAAGTCCCTTTCATGACTGGGAGAATCATCATTCTTGTGCTTTCTAACATCACCGTGGTAAGGCTCTTGCTGTAGCAAAGCTAAACGCTACCCAGCATGACTGTCGTAGCTACTCTGCCCTCCAAAAATGATCAACCCACTCATTCTCTCTTTTCTGGCACTTCCCATCTCCCCCTCCTGCCCTCTTCCCTCCTGCCAAAACCCAGAATCGATAGGGGCTTGTTTGTTTTGGTGTCCAGTGCCTGGTATCTGGCAGCCAGGATGGGCAGAACAGAACAGAGAGGGGAAGGGGGCAGGGGTGGGGAGGGGTGATGCAGAGGATAGAAGAGCAGGGAGGAGGAGGAAGACAGCGTTTTAGTGTCTGGGCAGAGGCTGTGAAAGTCAAATGCATTAGCTGGGGATGGAGGGGGGGGATTGACTGTGACTGTTTAAAGCTCTCCTAAAGTTGCACAGTCACAGGTGACGACACCATCATTTACGGCTGGCTGGGGAAAGGGGATAGAAGGACATGTACATTTAGTCATTTAGCAGACTGTCTTATCCAGAGCGACTTACAGACGAGGCAAGTAGGATGAAGTGCCTTGCTGAAGGACACAACTTCATTTTCTGCACGGCCGGGAATCGAACCAGCAACCTTCTGATGAATAGCCCCTTTCCCTAACCGCTCAGCCATCTGACCCCCTGAAGGTGGAGGAGGGAGGAAGTAGGGTGATGAGCCGGAAACAAGAGGGGAGATGGAGGAATTGTGTGGAGAGAGAGAGAGAGAGAGAGAGAGAGAGGGGTTGATTTCATGCACCCTCAGAATAACCTCTCTTGCAGTCTGCAACACCACCACACACCCCATCGACGGGGCTGTAAACACAGTGTCTGCAGGGCAGGGGACCTGAAGACAGCTCTCTCCACTAGAACAACGTTAGGAAGTCTGGGAGGCAATAGCCCCCTGATGCAATCCTCCAGATGCATGAACTATGGTGTAGGGCTCACACACACATACGCAGTCGTAAACTGTACATACACACGGCAACTACACACACACAAACTACACGTGCACACACACACACCAGCTATAGATCAAGTAAACGGCGTACCCATCAACTGATGCAATAACGGGCCATATTGATGTTTGAGAAAGTCTATCTTTGCTTTAGGGGCTGTTGCACCCCCGTGTGTGAGGTGTGTGTGGGGTGTGTAGGTGTGGGGTGTGTGTGAGGTGTGTGTGTGTGTGTGGGGGGGGTGATTGTGTGTGTGGGGGGTGTGTGTGTGGGGTGTGTGGGGGGGTGTTTGTGTGTGTGGGGTGTGTGTGTGTGTGGGGGGGGGTTAGAGGCAGTGCAGAGCAGAGAAAGCTTCAGGTCAAGCTCAGTCTGCAGAGGTGAGAGACGGCATCACTTCAGTCTCTCACCTCTTGCAGCTGCCACACACACACACACACACAAACCCCTCACAAAGACATACACACACAAACCCGACCACACTTACACACACAAAGTCAAACAGACAAAGGGCAGACGCCCCTCTGTCACTCGCCCATCGCTCCGTGTTGCTCTCTCTCTCATCCCCTGAAGAGAGCACAGCCGGGATTTGCGTCAGAGGCCTAGCGCAGCCAATCACACGCCAGCATGTGTGATGAGGACAGAGGAAGTCTGTCATGTTTGCTCGCCATAAATGGTGGGTGATGGATTAGCCCAATCAATACAGTTAAATTCCCCCTATCCCTCTCCCCCACCCCCTCCCTCCCCCACCCCCACCTCCTTTCCCTCTCCCACCCCCACCGCCCACCTCCTCTCCCTTTCTCTCTCCCCCATCCCCTCTCCCCACCCCCTCCTCCTCTCCCTTTCTCTCTCCCCCATCCCCTCTCCCACCCCCACCTCCTTTCCCTCTCCCACCCCCACCCCACCTCCTTTCCCTCTCCCACCCCCACCCCCTCCTCCTCTCCCTTTCTCTCTCCCCATCCCCTCTCCCACCACCTCCTCCTCCCCCTCTCCCACCACCTCCTCCTCCCCCTCTCCCACCCCCTCCTCCTCCCCCTCTCCCCCAGGGGGATTTCCCTGGACAAGGGGAACCAATCAAAATCATCCGCGAGCGCCCGCAGTTGTATGAGGACAACTTTTTCAGAAGGGGTGAGTGTGTCGGCGCATAACTTATGAATGACAGCCCCTGTGGAGATATTAATAGGATTTCTGATGTATTAGGGTTTGTGTGTGTGTTTGAATACTTGTGTGACAGTGAAATAGTGAGTCGGTCAGTCAGTGAGTGAATGAGTGACTGATGGAGTAACTGACTGATGGAGTCTGTGTGTCTGCAGATGTGTGTGGCTTCCTCAGCGTGAGACAGATCAGGAGACAACTCTCCCGTATAATAACTCACAAATATATTTCCACACACCTGAGTCTTTACACGACAAGCAGGGAGAGCCAGGTAAACAAATGTACTCCGATTCCAGTGACAGATGTTGAATAAGACCCATTTAGTCCCACAGCAGGTTAACGGTTGGCCAGATAAAATGTTTGAACATTTATTTTTCGTTTCACTGTAACTGAAAACCCCTGCCACAATAAGGCTGTCCTGTTAGGCAGCCACAGGACCTTAACACCAGTCCTAATCATCGCCTCCAGGGATCAAATGCAAATCAAATCGGATCTGTATATCCCTTTTTACAATCCACCCTTCCACCCCTCAAGTTTATTAATGAAACATCAATCTTTTCTACGACTTTTACACCCCCCAACCCTGCCTCGATCCCTTTGTTTTTCTAGTTTCATTATTTATTTGCCAATTAAGTTACTCTTAATTCAATCTCACAAGAGCTGACTCAGCAGTTCTGCTGTGATTGGCTGCAGAGAGTGTGATTGGCTGTGATTGGCTGCGGAGGCGTGTGATTGGCTGTGACTGGCTGCGGAGCGTGAGAGCCCAGCTGTCCCTGACGGTTTTGTTAACCCCTCACTCCCTGGACCGGCCCTGGGGACCCCCCCTGGGTACCCCCCTCACACCCTGGACCCCCCCTGGGTAACGGACTCAGAAGAAAAAAGGGGGGGGGGGGGGCAGTATGAGGTATGCAGGGGACACAGGCAGTGACAGACTGACGGACAGACAGGCAGAAATGCAGAGACAGACAGAGAGAGAGACAGGCAGACAAACAGACAGGCAGTCTCTGGAAAGCACCAGAAAACCGCCCAGTAGAAGACGATCACTGTGCAATCTCACACCACGATAAACAAATAAGGCTTCATTAAACTGCAGGGATGAATAATGTATGAAGTTGAAAGAGAAAGAGGAAGAAAGAGGAGAGAAAGACGTGGGCGAAAGAGAGAGAGAAATAAAACAGAAGAACATAAAGAGGTAAAGAAGAGAAGACAGGGATATAGAAAGAGGGAGGGCAGATGTGGTCAGAAATACATAACGGTGCTGATCCAACCCCCCCCCCCCCCCCCCCCCCCCCTTTACACCCTCTCTTTTCCCGATCGTTATCTTAAAACCTTTTAATCTCCCTGCCGGAGGATCTGTAATCAAGACACAAAATGACCTCGGAGTTTCCATGCTTTCATCAGAACTCAGTCCCAGAAGCCATTTTCTTCCCATATCAATGAAGACGAGGCTTATTCACACAGAATCAAGGGGGGAGAGATGGAGGAGAGGGCTGACCAATCACTGTCCATTAGTCCCCCCTTCTAACTGGAATACCTGAAAGGCTTTCAGAACAGAGAGAGAGTGAGAGAAAGTGAGAGAGGGAGGGAGGGAGGAGAAGAGAGATGGAGGGTGGGTGGGGGGGGGGGAGGGAGAAGGTGAGAGAGAGAGAACGAGATGGAGGGAAAGTGAGAGTGGGAGGGAGAGAGAGATTCCATTTGATGTGTTCCATCCTTTAATGTGCTTCAGTGTGCAGTCTACATCATTTCCCACCTGCTGCTCTTGACTGTAAACTGCCCCAACTTGCAGCAGCTTCTGCAAACATCTGTAAAGGGTTTTACCAGACAATGCTATGTACTGCCTATGTACTGTACAATACACTGCTATGTACTGTACACTGATAAATAAATACAGCTTCTGTTTACGGCTTGTGAGGTGAGCGACTTGGTGATGTTGGATGTGCGATGTTTTTGTGCGTGCTAGGCAAGGCTCTGGGAAAGCAGGGGAGCCTAGACGCTAGCACAACACGCTAGCACAACACGCTAGCACAACACGCGAGCACAACACGCTAGCACAACACCTCGAGACTCTGAAGATGGTAAAACCATCTACCTCCATCACAGGAGATCGTGAGAAAAAGCTGATGAAGTAATATTTTTTTTTTTTTAATAGTCCGCAACGTAGCCACCGACGGCTCGACCGTCACAGTCAGTGCACTGAGCATTAGCGTAATCTCACCGCTCCTACTTGTTGGCAGACAGCCATGCTAATTAGCTTAGCACTGAGCATTAGCGTAACCTCACCGCTCCTACTTGTTGGCAGACAGCCATGCTAATTAGCTTAGCACTGAGCATTAGCGTAACCTCACCGCTCCTACTTGTTGGCAGACAGCCATGCTAATTAGCTTAGCGCGCCGCTGGATTTGTTGGGTTAGGTGCCCGAGTCTTTGGAGAAAAGGTGGAAAGGGAACACAGTACTGGAAGGAGGGAGGGAGGAAGGGAAGGACTGAGGAACGGAGGGAAAGAAGGATGGATGGAGAGAGGAAAGAAGGAGATGGGGGAGGAGGGAGGCTGAAATGGAGAGAAGGAAGAAGGAGGAGGAAGGAAGGAGGAAAAAAGGAGAGGGAGGAAGGAAGGAGAGAAGTAGGAGGGAGGGAGGTAATTGCATCCACAGGCTGTTATATTGTGTTGTAATGGCTGCTGCATGAAGACATTAAGACGACTCTTTCATCTGGGCATCAACTGCGTGGGTGAGAAGCAATTAGCAACCTGTGACAACGGCTGCGTGCCGCTGTAGTCCAGCAGGAATACACGTACACAGCCATGATGTCCCATGGTGGAAGAGTGTGTGAGCTGAAGTTTTTGCATGCGTGTCTAACTGCGTGTGCATATTTGTTTGTACCTGGTGCATAATGTGACTCTATAGCAAATACAGCGCTGAAGTGACACACACACTATGTGTGTGACTGTGTGTGTGGGTGAGTTTGTGTGTGTATGAGTGTGTGAGGATGTGTGAGTATGAGTGTGTGTGGGTGAGTTTGTGTGTGTATAAGTGTGTGAGGATGTGTGAGTGTGTGTGTGTAAGTATGAGTGTGTGTGGGTGAGTGTGTGTGTGTGTGTGTGAGTATGTGTGGGTGAGTGTGTGTGTGTGTGTAAGTATGAGTGTGTGTGTGTGAGTTTGCTTGCGTAGTCATCCATGTCTGGCTGGACCAGGAGAAGATGAAAGGAGTGGTCTGAGCTCTATGAAAACCAGACAGAGAGAGAGAGACAAAGAGAGAAAGGGAGAGAGAGAGATGAAGAGATGCAGAGAGAGAAAGAATGGAGAGAGTTGAAGGGGGGGAGAAAAAAGATGATGTGAGAAAGAATGGAGTGAGAGAGCTGAAGAGAGAGAGAAAGAAGATAAAGAGAGGGAGAAAAAATGGAGAGAGGAAAAGAGAAAAAGATGAAGAGAGAAAGGGCGAGAAAATGTGGAGAAAGAGATAGAGAAATATTGGAACGGAGAGCAAGAAAAAACAAAGATGGAAACCCTTCTCCTCCACCGCCCCTCCTCTCCCACAAGCATTTTCTCCAGAACCCTTCAGCCCTCAAAGTCAGAAGTTTCCTCCGAGACTCGCCAGAACAGATAAAAGTACCGGCCAAACAAACAGCCAGAAAACAATACTTCCAAGTTCCAAGGTCTTAAAGACAAATTACCCTGCTGGTACCGCAGCTCAGCCAACTCCCCCTCCTTACACACTCACACACTTCAGCAATTACAGCTCCGGAAAACTGCTTCCCACCTCTCTCAGATGGGTTTGAGACATTGTGCCTTCAGACTAACCTTCCCTTTCTGGGAGACAGAGGGAAAAGACGCTGGAAGACAAAAATTGTGGATCTGAGTGAGAACCGCTGCACCTGTAATGAAATATGATCTGTTTGTCTTAACCGAACCTCACCCTGTCCTGACCCGGTCCTGACCCTGTGCTGACCCTGTTCTGACCCTGTTCTGACCCTGTCCTGACCCTGTGCTGACCCTGTGCTGACCCTGTGCTGACCCTGTCCTGACTGCCATGGGCTGGTGAGGGTTACTGACACATATTAAACGTGGAAGAGGCGATGCTGCAATCAGGAGAAGCCTGCCTGAGGCTAGTTCAGTAACAACTGTTTTTCACACCTACTTTCTCACACACACACACACGCTCCCTTATGTGTGCGTGTGTGTGTCCGAAGCTCATGCAGGCCTAGAGAGTTCAAACAAAAGACCTCGCTAATTGGAAACAGAAATAATGACAGATTTAAAAAAAACACTGTAAACCCAGGTGAAAACTACAGACAGGAAAAATCTATTCAAAAACACCATCGAGACTAACCACTGACCATCTAAAGAGAAATATTACTGCAAACAAAAAAGCTAACGCACACACACACACACACACAGACACACACACACAAAGGTTGTATGAGCTATAGTACTTTCTAAATGTGAGTGTGAAATGCCATAGGTATCCCAGTGGCTGATTATTTCAGAACCTGGGCTGACAAAGACCCTGTCTGGTCAGACTCTCAAAGGACATGGAGAGAGAGGGGGGGAGAGATGGAGAGGGGGGGAGAGAGAGTGATGGAGAGAGAGAGGTATAGAGGGTGTGGGAGAGGTAAAGGGTGGGGAAAGATAGATGGATAGTGGGAGAGAGATGGAGAGAGGGTGGGGGAGAAAAAGGGAGAGATGGAGAGCAAGAGGGAGATATGGAGAGAGAGAGAGAGAGAGAGAGAGGGAAAGAGAGATGGAGAGAGAGAGGTAGAGGGAAAGAGAGAGATGGAGAGAGGGCGGGGGGAGAGAAAGGGAGACATGGAGAGAGAGAGAGGTAGAGGGAAAAAGACAAGCAAAAACATAGCAAGAAAGAGTCAAAGAAAGATTGATAGAGAAGGAGAAGGAAAGAGAGAGACTGAAAGAGTGTGAGTCAATAACAGAGAGAGAGAGAGAGAGGGAAAGCAATACAGAATGACTCACAAAGTCGTATCACCCGTGGCAACAATGTAGATGGCTGCTCCACCAGGGAAGCTGGTGTCAGACCTGTCTCAGAAGCAGAGCAAAGGATGCTGGGAGATGAGTCGAGGGTGGAGAGAGCCTGATGTATTGAATTTGGAAGCAGTGGAGGCAGAAAACACATTTATCGCAGCCAAAACATTTGGTTGTTTATTATGTGTAGGTCATTTGAAACCTGGCAAGGGCTCGGGCTCGGTAGTGTAGAGAGTAGAATAGAATAGAACATTTGAATGAAATGTTTTTCATAGACAGAAACGCTGCCGCAGTTGATTAAGCGTGATTAAGCACT
Organism: Osmerus mordax; assembly: GCF_038355195.1. Classification (NCBI taxonomy): domain Eukaryota; kingdom Metazoa; phylum Chordata; class Actinopteri; order Osmeriformes; family Osmeridae; genus Osmerus; species Osmerus mordax. The sequence goes on along the minus strand of NC_090062.1, from coordinate 16,547,741 downwards.
TCCTCCGAGTCGGGTGGTGTTAGAATGTGTTAGAGGGTACACAGAGCATACCATGGCAGCATTTGTCAAAGTTTGGGCCAAATGCGCAATGCACTGCAAACCTGGAATAAACAAAATGGCAGTTATTCAATTTGAACAACCGCAAAAGCACTAAAATGACTGTTGTTCCCTTTTACATTTAGTAATTTTTAGCAGACGCTCTTATCCAGAGCACGCTGCTTTTACTGTCCCCCGCGCAATCCCAGACCTGCCAACATTTGAGGGACGCGACAGACTACGATTCCCACAACCGTCTGCAGTCAAGGCAATCTCTCTTTTCTGGGTGTCATTCTGGGAGTTTTAGTCCCATTTAGCTCTCGGCTGCTCTCTGAGGGATCTAACGGGCACAGTCACCATGGGAGAGAGAGAGAGTGCAGGAGAATGGGGCGAGTGAATCCAGGCAGGTTTCAAGACGCTCTATAAACATACTCAGTAGAGGCTTGGTGTGTCTGTGCAGCGCTGTTTCCCCACCTGCACAGGTGAACCAACACACTGTGAGTGACAGGCTAGCTGCACAAGCCACTCAGTGACCCACTGAAAGACCAGACTGACTGAGCCAGAGAGATAACAGAAGAAAAAAAACAACAACAAATGAATAAAAGAGGTGTATTAACACCTCAATAGGTGCTTAGGTATAGGAGACTGCGCATCTGTTTCCCCAGCTACAGATAAGACACACCTGTGGATCATTACTGAGCCCTGGCAGAACACATTTGATCATAGGCGTAATGAGCATCATTAGCTGTTCCAAAGCAGCGTGGTCCTCATCTAGACTGCAGCCTGCATTGGTCTTCTCGACGCACAGAGAGCAGGAAGTCTTATCAGAGAGGCACTCGGCCTAGTCAGCTGGTGGGTCAGGGAACTAGCGAGGGGTTTGGAAGAATAGAGGAGGGAAGACAGGTGGACATAATGAGAAATAAGATTGGGTGGAGGGGGGACGGGTGGACTGCTGAAAAGGAGACGGTGAGAAAAGGAGAGAGAGGCGACAGAATGAGATGACCGGGAGATAGAGAGAACAGAAAGAGAAGAATGCCGAGTCGGAGGGAAGGAACAGATGATGACAGATGGACAGAGGAAGTGGGGTGGGGGGAAACGGGGTCCGCCGCGAAACAGTGAGAGGACCGGCTGTGCGAGGTCAAAGCTTGCAGACGCCGACAGAAAGACCAACAGGTTGTAAAAGGCAGGACTCCTAGGATGAATAAACTGTTATCAGACAGGAGGGGAGAGATACGTCAGGTTAAACGTACGGCCGACACCATCTAGCCTGACTGCTGAGAGATGTGGTTGGGCTCCAAACCGTTACAACAGTGGAAGCTAGCCTCGCCACAAAGCAGTTGTAAATCTGCATCATAACTGGTTGACACAATACTTCAGATATGATTTGGAAACTGCGTTTCTACGCTTGCGAGGGCAGTGGCATAAATAATGCATGAAATATGAAGTATAGCCACAATTTCCATCCAGTAGCATCACTGAAACCCAGCTCACAATCTTTGGGAGAGCACTTCTGCTCTCCACAAAAGAACGAGCATGCTTTCTATTCTGTGCACAACGTAGTCAACATTATCACACACACACAATCTATGCAACCTTTGGAGGATAGGAGAAACTCTGAATCATATATCAAAAGGCCAAAAGACAAAAAAACACCAAAGAAACTAAAGAAGCTGAATAGTGATTTCCTGTGTGGCATCAAAAGTTGGGAGCTTTTTTTTCCCCCAGAGACAAGGCTAGAAATCTATTTTAAAGAGCCTTTTGATCCAGCAGCCGTCAGAGACCATGTTCTGATGGAGAAAAGAAGGAAAGACTAAAAGAAAAGCCTCTCTTAGTAACAACATGGACCCTGACCTGAGCACTTTGCCATGTGGCTTTTAAAGTACAGGGTGTCTCAAGAGCAGGGCAGGGGAGAGAGCACAGATATCACCTTGAGGTAAAAACATTTTTTTTAAAGAGTAAGTTTCCTAAACCATTTTCTGAGCCCGGGGAACCTTTGAGAGGAGACGTTCCCCGAGGTTCCCCACAGGCACGCCCGCAATCATGAACAATCACTCTCTCTGTCGCAAGCGGCTTGTAGGAGAGGATCTGGGGGAGGTGAGAGAGAGGGGAGAGATTCAAGTGTGTGTGGAGAGATTCAGGTGTGTGTGTGTGGAGAGATTCAGGTGTGTGTGTGTGGAGAGATTCAGGTGTGTGTGTGTGGAGAGATTCAGGTGTGTGTGTGTGGGAGGAGGAGGAGGGAGGTGAGGAGGAGGAGGGAGGTGAGGAGTTGAAAGGGGGGAGGGACGAGGTGAGGAGGAGGAGGGAGGGGAGGAGGAGGAGGGAGGTGAGGAGTTGAAAGGGGGGAGGGACGAGGTGAGGAGGAGGAGGGAGGGGAGGAGGAGGAGGGAGGTGAGGAGTTGAAAGGGGGGAGGGGGGAGGTGAGGAGGAGGAGGTGAAGGGAGGGGGTGAGGAGGAGAAGGGGGGAGGTGAGGAGGTGAAGGGAGGGGGTGAGGAGGAGAAGGGGGAGGTGAGGAGGGGGTGAGGAGGTGAGGAGGAGAAGGCGAGAGGATCTGTGTGGATGGACGAGACAGGCGTTGAGAAACGCAGAGGCGAGAGAGAGAGAGAGAGAGAGAGAGAGAGAGAGGGGGGGGGGGAGGAGAGAATCGATTGAAAGAGGGTAAACTTAAACTTATCATTTTCACATAGACTCTTTGTAAGATTGCCAGATCCCAGGAGAGAGTAAACAATATGAGGAATAGCGGTTGAAAGAGAATAGGAATCAGACACAGTGTGTGTGTGAGAGAGTGTGTGTCCTTGTTTGACTGTCTGGATATGGCCTCGCTGTCACAGTCATCAGACCTCTGTGCTCTCTCATTCAGACAGGGGCAATCATGCAAACTGTGCTGCTCCTGCAGCTCAACACACACACTAACACACAGTTTCTCTCTCTCTCACACACACACACACTCACTCTACTCTCTCTCTCACACACACACACACTCACTCTACTCTCTCTCTCACACACACACTCACTCTACTCTCTCACACACACACTCACTCTACTCTCTCACGCACACACGCACACACACAGGGCCACAAGTATGCCCTAACTTTATACAAATCTAGTTGAGGTAGGATAAGTGTTGTGTAATATAATGGTGCCTAACCCACTTCCTGATTATCAGTCTGTCCCTAGACTGATCATGAGTCACAGGATGGAGCTGATGAACCAGATATTTTTTTACTGTTACCCACCTCACACTAACGCCCGCACACACACCCATCACACACTAACCCGCACACACACCCATCACACACTAACCCATCACACACTAACGCCCGCACACACACCCATCACACACTAACCCCCGCACACACCCATCACACACTAACCCATCACACACTAACCCGCACACACACCCATCACACACTAACCCATCACACACTAACGCCCGCACACACACCCATCACACACTAACCCCCGCACACACCCATCACACACTAACCCCCGCACACACACCCATCACACACTAACCCCCGCACACACCCATCACACACTAACCCGCACACACACCCATCACGCACTAACCCCCGCACACACACCCATCACACACTAACCCGCACACACACCCATCACACACTAACGCCCGCACACACACCCATAACACACTAACGCCCGCACACACACCCATCACACACTAACCCCCGCACACACACTGTCCTCATAGGGCAGTCAAAGCACACATCTGCTGATAACACACAAGCCAATACAACCAGGACACCCAGCATTACAACAACATGGGGAGAGGGAAACGCAAAAACACTGAACACAAGCGGAGCTCCATCTCTCAGGAAGGTGACATTTGGGCTGCCTTGGGCTAGGAGTGCAGCACTGGTTCATCTCGACCTAATCTATGCATCGGAGTGTCTGTTCCTACAGCTAGCCAGGTGACACCATAGATAATGCACACTTTATGCAAATGTGACACTCTCCGACGGTACGTGACATAAGGCGCTCCATTACGTACTATTATATTTTATTTTATGAATAATCTTGCTGTCTGGTTGATGTATCGTGTAGGTGTAGTGTATCTGCAGGCCAGCTGGGAACCCTGGGAACAGGGGTGGAACTGAAGGCAGCCAGCAGAGAGCATTCTTGAGTTAAGGTCTTCAGATAATCCGACTCCCAGGCTAAACATGTGCCTGACAACAACGACTAAAGATATTGATCAGACAAAACCAATTGATATTGCTAACACAATTTAGCTGCACTCCAGTGTCGCCCGGCCCAAATCAAACAGCACTTGGAGAGATTGTCTGGGGTCATTTACTGGACATCATTGACTTGCGGAGTCCTTCATCCTGCGACAGTGATGTTAGGACTAACTGTTGTCATGCTGATACGTCTGGATGGTTGAATTTGAAAGATGTCATATACACAGGAGAGGCAGAGAGAACGAAAGCGCAACAGAGAAACAGAGAGAGAGACAGAGAGAGAAACACACAGAGAGAGAGAGACAGAGAGAGAAACACAGAGAGAGAGAGAGACATAGAGAGAGACAGAGAGAGAGGAGAGAGAGAGAGGACGGGGGGTGTTGGCACATTAGGAAGAGAGCATGAATAGAGAGAGAAAAGAAAGAGGGAGTGATTGCGACAAAGAGGGAGGGGGCAGCGACCGCAGCAGAGAGAGAGAGAGAGAGAGAGAGAGAGAGAGAGAGAGAGAGAGAGCCGGAGGAGGGGAGCTAGACACAAACCGCCCGCAGCTGTTCTGTCTTGTCCACACAGGCAGCGCTGCATCCTTTCCTCCGTCTCTCTCTCTCTCTCTCTTCCCCTCCTACTTCAACTCCTCCCTCCCTCCGCCCGCTACCCCCTGGTGGCCTGTAATTGGTTTGTGTTGCCGGTGTGACTGTGACTGGGTCTGCCTCTCCCTCTCTCTTTTTCTGTCTCGCTCTGCCCCTCTCTCTCCTCCTTCTCTCTTCCCTCCTCCCTCCCTCTCCCTCACTCCTCCCTCTCGTTGGGTTTTACCTTTTCTGCAGCAGCACTCCGTCCAGATCCCCCTGCTTGTCTCTGAGCAGCGTGTGCAGGTGCTGGATCTGTCGCTGGTAGCAGGCTGCCTTCCCCGCAAAGTCCTCTTCCTGCTCCCGCAGCCTCTTGCCCAGCACACCCAGACTGGCCGCGCTCTGCTTCCTGAACACCTGGAGGAGGGGGGGCAGGGGGAGTGAGAGGACACACACGCCGAGAGTGAGACACACGTGCGGAGACGCAGACACCAAGTGGACAGACGGAAAGCTCTCACACGCGTGCGCTCTCTCTCTCTCTCACACACACACACACACGCGCTCTCGCTCTCTCTCTCTAGCTGGTGCAGGCAGGAGGATGGCTCTGGCAGAGAATGGACACGTAGAGGCACGGCAGACGGAAGCGAGCAGAGCGCTCCTGATCTGAGAGGCTCCACTCTGGGATTTACATGAAGTGCACAGCGACGGAAGACTCTGTCTTGGAGGAGCCGGGGTCCGAGTCAGGGACGAGCGGGCAAGGTAAGCTATGGGAGAACGCGGAGGAGAGCGGGGATAGTTGTTGAAACTTCTAAAGGAACGTGTGTGTGTGTGCGTGCGTGCGTGAGAAGCATGTGCGTGTTTCTGTGCGTGGGCACAGAAGTGTCCGTGAGAATGCGGGTGCTTTGTGTGCGCGTTGGTGCGAGTTTTCATCTGAGGTAAAACAGTGGTTATTGGCTTGGTCTCGCGCACGCATTAAGACAGCGATAAGCAGTCTGGCTCATAGTAACGCTGGCTGCCTCAGCGCACGTTGGCGCTAACACGTAGACGGCTTAATTGCAGACGACTCCGGTTGCTAACAGACCCTCTGTGTGTGAGAGAGACAGGTACACAAGAAGGAGAGACAGGATGAGCTGGAAAGACAACGACAGTGAAAAATACAAACCAGAGAGGACACAGAGGTGCTCAAATAGAGTCCAAACAAGATGGGGAGAGACAGGTCTGCTACTGGGAGCAGAGCAGGAGATGGGCGCAGGAGATGGGCGCAGCAGTGTGTGTGATAACATGATTATGATTTCTAGAAGGAAATCAGCTTAAAGCCACACACACCTCCATAGTGAGGCAGTGTTGTGACTGGCGGTCTAACGACGTAAGGAAACCCGTGCCAGACTAACCCCAGAGGAAGCACAGGGTGGAGAGGTGAACCGGAGAGGTGAGAGAGAGAGATGCAGAGAGAGAGATGGAGGTAGAGGCAGACAGGGTTAGGGTTGTGAAGAGAGAGAGAGAGAGAGACAGAGGGAAGAGGCAGACCGAAACAGAGAGTTGTGAGGAAAGACAGACAGGCAGGTATCTGGTTTGGACTGTGACAGACATAGAGGCTCAACAGATGGTGTTTTGTCTGTGGGAAGCAGAGCAGCTGGTGAGCCTACAGTAGAGGTTTGTCTGTGGGAAGCAGAGCAGCTGGTGAGCCTACAGTAGAGGTTTGTCTGTGGGAAGCAGAGCAGCTGGTGAGCCTACAGTAGAGGTTTGTCTGTGGGAAGCAGAGCAGCTGGTGAGCCTACAGTAGAGGTTTGTCTGTGGGAAGCAGAGCAGCTGGTGATCCTACAGTAGAGGTTTGTCTGTGGGAAGCAGAGCAGCTGGTGAGCCTACAGTAGAGGTTTGTCTGTGGGAAGCAGAGCAGCTGGTGAGCCTACAGTAGAGGTTTGTCTGTGGGAAGCAGAGCAGCTGGTGAGCCTACAGTAGAGGTTTGTCTGTGGGAAGCAGAGCAGCTGGTGAGCCTACAGTAGAGGTTTGTCTGTGGGAAGCAGAGCAGCTGGTGAGCCTACAGTAGAGGTTTGTCTGTGGGAAGCAGAGCAGCTGGTGAGCCTACAGTAGAGGTTTGTCTGTGGGAAGCAGAGCAGCTGGTGAGCCTACAGTAGAGGTTTGTCTGTGGGAAGCAGAGCAGCTGGTGAGCCTACAGTAGAGGTTTGAGTAAAGGCATGGAGGACAGGTCAGGTTCTCTCAAACCTGGGACTTCCTTTGTGAACATGTACAGGTGTGTGTGTGTGCTTAGTTCATACCTGTACAGTCCATGTGTGAAACCGTTATGAGTATCAGGTTGCATCAAGTGTGTGTGTGTGTGTGTACTGTTAGTGGAATTACACACGGCACCTGCGTGCGTTATTCTTATTGTGTGTGTGTGTCTTTGCCTACCGTGTGTGTGTGTGTGTGTGTTGTCAGAGGTGGCTGTGTAATGTGCCGTGTCCTGGGGGAAACAGCCCCGACAGGAGAGGAGCCTGTTGATAGAGCAGCCTGCTGCATCCTACCCACCACATCACCGTACGGCGGGGCGGCTGTCTTGCTGGAGACGCCATGATCACATAGCAAACGTGGGTGTTTCTCTGTGTGTGTGTGTGTATATGTGTGTGTGTCTGTGCGAGCGCATCTGCTCTCTAGCGGGAAGTCTTCTGACAAATAAACTGATTTCAGCCCACACAAACACATGTGGATTCAGAAACACACGGACACACACACACACGCAGGCACACATGTAGGCACGGACACACACGCACGCTAGGCCCCGGGGTGGGGGGGGGCGGGGGGGGGGGAGTGGTATCGATCCATCCACCCGCCTGGCAGGTGGAGCAGCTCAATATGGCCGTGGCACCCTCCCCCCTCACTACCCCCCTCCCTGACTCCTCCCCCCTCACTACCCCCCTCCCTGACTCCTCCCCCCTTCCATCCACCCACCCAAGGGGATTAAAGGGGGGGTGAGGTGGAGATGAAGGATGCATGAGGGGGAGGGAGAGGGGGGGTTGTACACTGCACACCACTAACCCTACAGAGAAACCTGACAATAACTGGCT
>NC_090062.1:16354886-16534886 GCF_038355195.1 Osmerus mordax | reverse complement strand
GATGATTGCCTCCGTCTCCTGAGAGAGGGAGGGAGGGTGAGAGAGAGAGAGAGAGATAAAGAGAGAGAGACATGGACACACTCAACATCTCCGCCTCTCTCAAGTAGCTACGGGGCTCATCTTGAGTTCCGCCATTAAGGGACAAAACGGAAAGACAGGTGTCTCTCTCGTTCAGAATCAGGTTTCTGTAAACCGAGTAAAGAATTTGCTCTGGTGGGTTGGTGCAGTAGAAAAAAATAAAAGATAAAACAAGTACGGTAACATAAAATAGAAAACTGTACAATAAAACACAAAGTGAGTGGATGACAGACTCTCTCCCAGAGAGAAACCGCAGCTCAACAGGATATTGTTTACCGATACTGAGGAAGACGATAAGATGGAAGGATGAGAGCGTAGATTGCCGATTCAGAGGTTCTCCTCCGACATCAGCGGGGTTTGGATTTTGACGTTTATCTTGCTTGTTATCTTAGTCTAGTTCAGCATCTACAGCTCTGCTGCTTGATGTGGGGTTTCCACCTGTGCATCGTCAGGACTGCTGCATGTGGCAAGTTGTGGTTTGGGGGAAAGGCCTCGAATGAAAATAATTGTATATGACCACCATGAACGATACACAAACAATATATTTCATGATGCACATGTTTGAAGTACAGAAGTTCCTTTTTTCCAGTTTTAAGTGTCTCTCCAAATGAATCCTAAATGCAGGTCCATCATATAAAACAATATAGAAAGAATGACAACATATCATGTGGTAATATTACCACCAGAGAGATGACTTCCTTACGCGTGTCAAAAGGCACAAAATGGCGGACGTCGCAAAGACGGCTCTTGCTCGGTGAAGAGTCACAGCAGAGAGCTTCCTCCCCTCAGCCTCGTGTGGCTTGTCTCTCACAGCAGAGAGCTTCCTCCCCTCAGCCTCGTGTGGCTTGTCTCTCACAGCAGAGAGCTGCCTAGCTGGTTTGCACGTCAACAATTAACCTTTCAGCCAGCTTCTGATGAGCAGGAACAAATGTTTACCTGCGGGACTGGGTACCACATGCCTGCCAGCCTGCATGGGTGTTGGGTCTTCGCACTGACAGATGGTGTGACGGGGGAGGAACGGAGAGAGGGAGGAGAGGGAGAACATGAAGAGAAAGGAGGGATGAGGGGCCACTGAGGAAGAGAGAGAGAGGTAGAGAGAGAGAGGTGTAGAGAGAGAGAAAGAGGGGGACACGAGAGGAGGAAGGTAGAGAGAAACGAGACATGGGATGAAGGGAGAGAAAGAGAAAATTGGAAAGGGAGGAGAGGGAACAGGGAGAGAGGACCTGGGGGGGGGGGGAGTGACAAGTGAAAAAGGAGAGGGAGAGAGGTGAAGAGAGAGGGTGAGAAAAAGAAAAATGGAGGATGGCCAGGGGGGAAAAAAATGGAGTGTGACATTTCTTGGAAAAAAGCCGCCAGAGAGATGTCAGAATTCCCTTTCTTCATCTTGGGTGACACTTCTTGGGTGACACTTCCAGCAATTAAGCTGTAGATCAACACTCCAGAGTTCATTTCTTTTGGTGGAGTGAAGAATAGAATGAAAACGAATAAAAACAGGGCCTGCCCACGCCAAAATCTCGATGAATTCATTTGAAATTCCCAGGATATTGATAACAAGGGAACTCCTGCTGAATGTGTCCTTCAACTCTTAATGAGTAACCACCGCTAGAAGTGAGGAGGCGTGTCATCGCTGCGTGAGGGATTTGACGATGTCCTCGTTATAAAAGGGAAACGTGTTGTGGGGAGGGTGAGGCTGGCTGGCTGGCTGACACAGTGAAACATGTTGTGGGGAGGGTGAGGCTGGCTGGCTGGCTGACACAGTGAAACATGTTGTGGGGAGGGTGAGGCTGGCTGGCTGACACAGTGAAACATGTTGTGGGGAGGGTGAGGCTGGCTGGCTGACTGACACAGTGAAACATGTTGTGGGGAGGGTGAGGCTGGCTGGCTGGCTGACACAGTGAAACATGTTGTGGGGAGGGTGAGGCTGGCTGGCTGACTGACACAGTGAAACATGTTGTGGGGAGGGTGAGGCTGGCTGCCTGACACAGTGAAACATGTTGTGGGGAGGGTGAGGCTGGCTGGCTGGCTGACACAGTGAAACATGTTGTGGGGAGGGTGAGGCTGGCTGGCTGGCTGACACAGTGAAACATGTTGTGGGGAGGGTGAGGCTGGCTGGCTGACTGACACAGTGAAACATGTTGTGGGGAGGGTGAGGCTGGCTGGCTGGCTGACACAGTGAAACATGTTGTGGGGAGGGTGAGGCTGGCTGGCTGGCTGACACAGTGAAACATGTTGTGGGGAGGGTGAGGCTGGCTGGCTGACTGACACAGTGAAACATGTTGTGGGGAGGGTGAGGCTGGCTGGCTGACTGACACAGTGAAACATGTTGTGGGGAGGGTGAGGCTGGCTGCCTGACACAGTGAAACATGTTGTGGGGAGGGTGAGGCTGGCTGGCTGACACAGTGAAACATGTTGTGGGGAGGGTGAGGCTGGCTGACTGACACAGTGAAACATGTTGTGGGGAGGGTGAGGCTGGCTGGCTGACTGACACAGTGAAACATGTTGTGGGGAGGGTGAGGCTGGCTGGCTGACACAGTGAAACATGTTGTGGGGAGGGTGAGGCTGGCTGGCTGCCTGACACAGTGAAACATGTTGTGGGGAGGGTGAGGCTGGCTGCCTGACACAGTGAAACATGTTGTGGGGAGGGTGAGGCTGGCTGGCTGACACAGTGAAACATGTTGTGGGAAGGGTGAGGCTGGCTGGCTGGCTGACACAGTGAAACATGTTGTGGGGAGGGTGAGGCTGGCTGGCTGACTGACACAGTGAAACATGTTGTGGGGAGGGTGAGGCTGGCTGGCTGACTGACACAGTGAAACATGTTGTGGGGAGGGTGAGGCTGGCTGGCTGGCTGACACAGTGAAACATGTTGTGGGGAGGGTGAGGCTGGATGGCTGACTGACACAGTGAAACATGTTGTGGGGAGGGTGAGGCTGGCTGGCTGCCTGACACAGTGAAACATGTTGTGGGGAGGGTGAGGCTGGCTGCCTGACACAGTGAAACATGTTGTGGGGAGGGTGAGGCTGGCTGGCTGACTGACACAGTGAAACATGTTGTGGGGAGGGTGAGGCTGGCTGGCTGACACAGTGAAACATGTTGTGGGGAGGGTGAGGCTGGCTGACTGACACAGTGAAACATGTTGTGGGGAGGGTGAGGCTGGCTGACTGACACAGTGAAACATGTTGTGGGGAGGGTGAGGCTGGCTGGCTGACTGACACAGTGAAACATGTTGTGGGGAGGGTGAGGCTGGCTGGCTGACACAGTGAAACATGTTGTGGGGAGGGTGAGGCTGGCTGGCTGACTGACACAGTGAAACATGTTGTGGGGAGGGTGAGGCTGGCTGGCTGACACAGTGAAACATGTTGTGGGGAGGGTGAGGCTGGCTGGCTGACTGACACAGTGAAACATGTTGTGGGGAGGGTGAGGCTGGCTGGCTGACACAGTGAAACATGTTGTGGGGAGGGTGAGGCTGGCTGAGAAACAGACAGGATCAGAGGAGGAGGGCGCGGCGCGTGCACTTTTGTTCCTTGCTACAATAGGCAGTCATAACCCAAGTGCTCTGTTTGTGGTTTACTACTGCATTCTGCTCACACACACACTCTCACACACACAACCCAGACAAATCAGAATCATCATAATGAGACAACAGCTCAGTCTGTGAGGACTGTGTGAATCCAATTATTTCAGGCAGCGCAATAGATTAAAATAGACAAGCAAACACCACTTACAACACAGAGAGCCGCTGAAACATATGAATATAGCTTGATACAGCACAAAGGCCTGTTTACAACCCGGCATCGAACAGGGAACAGCTAAAATATATGGGTGGCAGCAGTATTTGCATAAGGTGGGATTCAACAACATGCCCCATGGTTAAGTAAACTGTGATATAACGGGAGGCTGATTGCAAAGCTGTCCGTAGGTAAGAGAAATTGCTGTTTGTCGGCAAATTGGTCTTCTTACTCTGAACAGACATTTGATAATACTGCCAACTGTTTTAAAGAAATGAACCTTCTCAACAGAGAGAATTTCGTTTTTGTTATATATATATATTTTGGGGCATTTTCCCATTCTTTATTGGACAGTTTGTCAGTGAAGTGTGGAAGACATGCAGAAAAAGGCTAAGGCCGGATTCGAACCGAGGCTGCTGGGGTAAGAACTCAGCCTACATGGTACGGCCACTTATGCGGTGACATACCGGGGCGTCCCAGTATGTTGTTTTTTAAAAATGTTTTTAGGAATGGTCGATGACAACAAAAATAGTCTTCATTCACTTTTAATCACTCCTCCAACAAGTGGACTCCACCTCCCTGCTGGTTGTCGGACGAGGTCAGAGAGAGAAAGGGAGAGAGGGAGGTTTGGACACGGATGTCAGGGTCGACATGTAAGAGGCAGGTGTGGTGGAGGAATTGGACAAAAAGGCGATTGCATCGGGTCTCGAGAGAACGGTCTGAGTTGAAAACCATCCTTGCCAGAGGAAAAGACGTAAAAAGGTTTTCCTCCCGTTCTCTCTCTCTCTGTCTCTTTTCTCTCTGGAGAAGACGCCCCCCCCTCCTGGAGACAGGGATCGTTTGAACGGCGTCGAGTTCCCTCAGGGACACGTCTGGGAGGAGGACGAGAAGCAACCTTGAAGACAAAATATATTTAAAAAAATACGAGGCGAGACTCAAACCCTTTCCGGACTCCTGTTCCAGTTCCTTCTAAACGGATTAGAGAGCCTGCTAGTCACAAGTACAGGGGCTGACTCTGCTGTTGTTAAGACTAGCTGGGCTGAGGTGTCGTGGTCTAGATTAATACAATTTGGTTCTGCACAGGGCACACGGCCCCAAAATAACAGGCTGCAGCGCTTGCAGCTGAAAACCACACCAGCCAGACACATGATCATGACAGACATACACACAGAGCCTTAGGAAGACAGCAAGGGGACCATGGAGCAACTGTTAGCTTAGCACAAGCGCTTCAGTTCTCCCCTGACTCAGGACAATCATCAGTGGTTCATGCACAGTAAATTTAAGCAATTGTTTGGACTCATGTGACCTCGTTCTGATGTGTTCTGGGATGTTCCATAATTATTTCTTTCTTTCTTTTTCTTTTTTTTTCTGTAACAGTCCAAACTTGAAATATTTATCAGGCTTTGCATCAGGCAGGCTTTACTGTAACCGCGGAGATGGCATCTAGCTCTGCACACCAGTCACAATCTATTTTTAATGGTCATGAATGAATGAACAAATGGTTTTTCCATATTTAGAATATGTTTATGGTGGAAACAACTCACCTAACCCTACTCAGAGCTCTAAAATAACTTGCCGTTTCAACTAAAATGATTTATTCAAAACAATGGGAGAAAGTTTGAAACATGACTGTCGGTTGGTGAGGGAAATATTCCAGTACTGCATGCGGACGAGCAAGCTTGGGTTAACAGTGAAATACTGACTTCATCCCTGCATTTTCCTGAGAAGTAGGAGTGTGTGTGTATGTTTGTGTAGGACTGTATTGTGTGTGTGTGAGAGAATGTGTAGGTGTGAATGAGAGTGTATGTGTGTGTGCATGTATGGTATGCGTCTGTGCATACGTGTATGTGTCTGTGTGAATGCATGCGTGTGTGTGTATATGTGTGTCTCTGTGTGTATATATACATGTGTGTGTGTGTGCCTTTTAATTAGTGCATGTGTGTGTGTGTGTGTGTGTGAAAGAGAGTGTATGTATAGGTGTGTGTGTGGGGGAGGATGCTTGCTGAGGACTTGATGAGGCCCACAGCTGGAGCCAAACTCCACAGAGGAAAACAGAGACACGCAATCAGGCCCTCAACTCTTCCCAGCCCTCGCCTCCTCCCAGCCCTCGCCTCCTCCCAGCCCTCGCCTCCTCCCAGCCCTCGCCTCCTCCCAGCCCTCGCCTCCTCCCAGCCCTCGCCTCCTCCCAGCCCTCGCCTCCTCCCAGCCCTCGTCTCCTCCCAGCCCTCGTCTCCTCCCAGCCCTCGCCTCCTCCCAGCCCTCGCCTCCTCCCAGCCCTCGCCTCCTCCCAGCCCTCGCCTCCTCCCAGCCCTCGTCTCCTCCCAGCCCTCGCCTCCTCCCAGCCCTCGCCTCCTCCCAGCCCTCGTCTCCTCCCAGCCCTCGCCTCCTCCCAGCCCTCGTCTCCTCCCAGGCCTCGTCTCCTCCCAGCCCTCGCCTCCTCCCAGCCCTCGCCTCCTCCCAGCGACAACGAGAGATAAGAGATGTGGGGAAGGGAATTATTTGATGACATAGCATGCATATGATGAGGTGTCATAATGTTTTGCCACCGTACAGAATCCCCACTGTGGCACAGAGCAAACTAGTACTTAAGTATAGAGGAGCAGATATACATTCAAGATTTGACATCTGTTCCTACAAGGTTGCTGCACAAGGTCTTGCATGCAGAATTAATTGATGTATGCAACCATATTAAATGTGCAGAGTCCACAGAGTCCACAGAGTGCAATGTGTCCAGATATCCCAGCCTTGCAGGAAACGAGAGGGTCCAGTCGGATCAAGCTCATTTCACATTCATCCAGCATTCAATAAGGCTAGCCCACCATTTGACCTTATTAACTATGCATGATCATTTAATGCCGTTCCTCGTGGGGCAAATTGATCTTTGGGTTTCTTTCATGTCTCAGCTATGTGAAGCAGTCCCCTAACGTGTTTCTGTCAATCTGGGCGGCCCCCTGCTGTGACCCTGGGTGGGTGACACTTTGACATCCTGGAGAAGGTGCTCGATGGGAAGGCAGGGGGCCAGGGTCATTAGCAGCACTAGTTGAGTGTTAACGTGTCCGTATGATCATCTGTGCTCTTGGGAACCTCGTATCGGGCCTCATTGTGCAAGCTGGATCCAACCGGATCGATCCAGCATGAACTGGCTACTCCCAAATAACGAACAGCCAGAGGACAGCACCCGTGTCCTGAGAGTCCAGCCAGAGGACAGCACCCGTGTCCTGAGAGTCCAGCCAGAGGACAGCACCCGTGTCCTGAGAGTCCAGCCAGAGGACAGCACCCGTGTCCTGAGAGTCCAGCCAGAGGACAGCACCCGTGTCCTGAGAGTCCAGCCAGAGGACAGCACCCGTGTCCTGAGAGTCCAGCCAGAGGACAGCACCCGTGTCCTGAGAGTCCAGCCAGAGGACAGCAAACGTGGGGAAAAGAGTAGCATGCCGTCTCCACTCTTCAGGCAGACGGCTCCTCCTAACAGGATGACAGCCCCTGGAGAAGTTCTCATCCTCAAACGGCCCTCTGAGTGCCTCCTGTTTACCGGTGGTTGGCTTCTCCCCTCCTCCCTTTGTCCCCTCACTCTCTGGCTGCCTCTCGCTCTACCTCGCTCGCTCATTCTCTCCCGAACTACCTCTCAGTCTATCTCTCTACTTCTCTCATTCCTCTCCCTCTCCCCGTCTCTCAACCTCTCTCTCTCTCTTCCTCACTAACTGTCCCTACCTCTTACCTGGGGAAGGACACTGAGAGGTAGAGAGGAGGGGGGGGGGGGGTGGCAATAAGATAGTTTCCATGCATTTGAATTCCTGTCATGGAACCAGCCCCCCCCCCCCCCCCCCCCCCCCCCCCCGCAAGCTCACCCACTTGTGGGTCGGCGCCAAATGAGACAGGAGGCGAGGTGCCATTAATTTCGTGCTTCTGAGGGGTGGGGGCGCGGAGGAGGGGAGGGGGGCGTAGAGGGGGGGGGGGGGGGGGCGTAGAGGGGGGATAAGAGGCCGACGTGCCAATTTGCTGCAGGTCGTTCTCGCTCTCAGCCTCCACAGGTGAGAACCTGTTAGAGGAGATAACTTGACACAGTTTCTACTAATTGTGCCACGTAGCTCAGACCTCTCTTCTCTCTGCACTGAGCCTCACACACACACACACACACACACACACACTGCACCCATGCACACACACACACACACTGCACCCATGCACACACACTGCACCCATGCACACACACACACTGCACCCATGCACACACACAAGACCTGCAACCGTTGTAATGTTTACGTTTTTCGACAGAATGATACCACAGGCCAGGAATGTGCTTCCGTCAAAAGCTGAGCAAAACTGCCTGAACATTGCTAAATGAAAGAGTTTTGTCACATTTGGTTAAAGGGAACTTCTAGCAGCAAGACTGAAGGAAGGGACAGCCTATTTCCTCTGAATAGCCCTGCAGAGGGCCAGCCCTGGGGAGGAGACTGAAGGTGGATCACAGTGACACACTGTGCAGTCACAGTTAAACACTACACGATGCAGCGGCACTAGAACCGGCCGTGCGTTAGCTAGAACCGGCCGTGCGTTAGCTAGAACCGTCCGTGCCTTAGCTAGAACCGTCCGTGCCTTAGCTAGAACCATCCGTGCCTTAGCTAGAACCGGCCGTTTCAGCGGGGAACAACTCAACAGGAGCTTCACATTAAGACATGTCTGAACCCAATCATCTCGCCTGCCTAGCAGTGAGAAAATGTGTAAGAGCGCCTGTAAGGCTAACGCAGGGGCCTGGGTTAGAATCTGACTGAGGCTGTTTCCTGCATGCCTGCCCCCCCCCCTCTGGGAACGTGGGTGAGTATCCACACTCTGTGAACGAAGGGGCGGACTTCAAGTGTTAATACACCTCATAACACAACTTATCTAACTGGCCCAGTGTGACACTGGAGCTGTTCTTCATAATAAAGCATTTACATCCATATGGATTACTACATCTCTATTGAGCCTGTAGATATGGCCGGCTGTTTAACTGTGGCACAATCATTTCCACGCAGGAATTAAACCATCATAGATGGGCACTGAGGATCTCTTTTCTAATGCTTTTTCCCCTCCGATTTAGCTTTATTCCAGACAGGCATCCTCTGATCGCCATCCCTTTATAGCCCCATGGAGACAGAATCTCCCTGTTCTCCTACAGAGAACCACGGCCTGTCTTCACTGGGGAACACTGTTCTCCTACAGAGAACCACTGCTTGTCTTCACTGGGGAACACTGTTCTACTACAGAGAACCACGGCCTGTCTTCACTTGGGAACACTGTTCTCCTACAGAGAACCACTGCCTGTCTTCACTGGGGAACACTGTTCTCCTACAGAGAACCACTGCTTGTTTTCACTGGGGAACACTGTTCTCCTACAGAGAACCACTGCCTGTCTTCACTGGGGAACACTGTTCTCCTACAGAGACACCACTGCCTGTCTTCACTGGGGAACACTGTTCTCCTACAGAGACACCACGGCCTGTCTTCACTAGGGAACACTGGATGAATTGCAGCCTGGGTGGGGAAAAGAAACAAACACAAGACGTTCACATGGAGTTCAAACCCCATCATCTTGCTGCACCGCCTGTCTACAAGGATTGCTTTCCATACGTTTCAATTAACCAATGAAGATTAATGATGGCAATAGACCTGTGGTGGATCCCGATGGATCCCATTACTGCTGATGGGAAAAGCCGTGTTGATGAAGCTCTACAAGAGGCATAACACAGAAGGGCTCATGCATACAGATCTCATTATTCCACCTGGCAGATTAGAAAGACAAAGCCATCTATTCTCCAGCGAGAATCCTCGCACAAAGCAGATCGATTTCTGCAATTCACAGAAAGGGGAGTGGGAAACCGTAAAACAGGCGCCACGAGTACAGCGATGCGTCAACGCATCTGCGGAGCGAGATTGCTCGAGTTTTAGGCTTAATTATCGCAAGGGGCACTCAATTTAACCGCAATCTCTTAAACGACACATCAATTACATGCTGGGGATGAGAAACGATACCAGAGGCTGCTCTGGAAGGACGGGCCCTCCATCCTCCATGTGCACAGATCAATAACGACTGCTCCAGTTCTTACTGTGGGCAGAGTTGCATCTCGTCTCACCGCTCGCTACAAATGTCAGGACTTAAATCATTCATCGCAGGCAGAGGCAAGCTGCTGCAACAGGCAGGATGAGGGCCGCACTGACCTTTAGAGGCTGCTGGGTATGCAGGGATCTGGGGGTGGGGGTGTAGCAGAGATGTGGTGGGCTGGCGGTGTGGTGTAGAGGAGATATGGTGGTGGTGGGGGGGGGGTTGCAGAGATGGGGGGTGTAGCAGAGATATGGGGGGAATTGTAGCAGATATAGTGGTGCAGGTGGGGATGTGGCAGAGATTAATATGTGGAAAGTGGGGAGAGAGAGGAAGATAGAGAGATAGAGGTGTAGCCAAAATGCATATATAGGGTGGGCGGGGAGGGGGGGGTGAGAATGAAGAGAAAGAGAGGATGCAGCAGGGAGGAGAGAGGATGCAGCAGTGTCGTCTATAGGGGAGGGGGGAGAGAGAAAGAGGGAGACAGCAAGACAGGGAGAGAGAGAGAAAGGGAGACGGCAGGGCCGGGAGAGAGGGAGACGGCAGGGGAGGGAGAGAGGGAGACGGCAGGGCAGGGAGAGACGGAAAGGGAGACGGCAGGGCAGGGAGAGAGGGAAAGGGAGACGGCAAGGCAGGGAGAGAGGGAAAGGGAGACGGCAGGGGAGGGAGAGAGGGAGTGTGAGAGAAAGCGAGAGAGAAGGAGCAAAATGCAGTACAGAGATATGCAGCAGAAGCTAATTTAGGGCAGTGACAGAGAGACGGACAGAGAGCAGACAGAGAGAGAGAAAGAGGGGGGGGGGAGAGAGAGCAGACAGAGAGAGAGAGGGGGAGAGTAGAGAGGGGGAGGGAGAGAGAGCAGACAGAAAGAAGGAGAGCAGACAGAGAGAGAGAGAGCAGAGAGAGATAGACGGGTAAGCTAAAAACAACCCCAGAAAGCCAGCACGCTTGTCACATGGTTGGAGAAAGTCCGCGAGCGAGACGCGCAGGTCAAAAGGTGATTCCTTCACGTCTGGCTAAAGCACGGAGGCATTCAGGCCGTGTCTGAGAAGTCAGCCGGAGGAACGGATGGAGCAAGGAGAGCGGATCTATCACGCTGCCTCGTGGCTTCCCGCATCCATCAGACAATGGCAATAAACACATTTGTTTTGTTTTTGTCTTCTCGTCAAAAAACAGCAAGTCATAAGATGGCGCACGGCCACAGTCCATCACTGAACCTTTACTGAGAATTGAAACCTCGTGTGTGGCTGGCTGGTTGGTTTAGGTGCCGTTCTATGGGCGTACGTGCCGTTCTATGGGCGTGCGTGAAACCCTGTGACACCGCTTGTGAAAAAGGGCAGTACAGATACATTTGATTTGATTTGTCTGCTGCTGCTCCAACATCCTTTTAATCAAAATGACAAAGGCCCTGTGGTTCTGATGGAAGGTGAAACAGTGCTGGGAATGATGGCGCTAGCGAGACAAGTGGAACGTAGGCACTCTGGGACCGCAATGTTCCCTATGTTCTCTCTGTTCCTGGGCTGGCTGTCTGGCTGTGTGGGTGGTGACAGGGTTCAAAGACAACCAGTCTTCACCCAGCAGTATGGTATAGAAAAGGTACAAAAAGTACAAAGCATTATTTACTTTAAATTGAAATGCTACGTGTTTCCAGAAGGTAATAGGTTTAAATAATTACTCAGCAGTAAGTAATTCAGAGCAAGAAAACCTAACCTAGCAACCCATATCCAGTCAACAATATCAAATTCTGGATGGGTTGCCAGGCTACAAGAAAAGCCTCATTGTGAGCAGATCATGGATTATCAAACCTATGGGTTCGACGGGTTAGAACACCCAAGGAAACGCGTTAATTAACCCAGCGTCTCTTCTTCTTTCTCCCCAGAGCATGAAGTGAAGATGAGCGTCGCCCCGCCCGACCCGGAGGACAAGCCGGGGCCCCCCAGCCCCACGGAGGAGCTGGAGTGTAAGATCTGCTACCAGCGTTACAACGCCCACAACCGCAAGCCCAAGATCCTGGACTGCCTGCACCGCGTCTGCGCCCGCTGCCTCAACAAGATCCTGGACATGGGCGACGGCTCGGGCTGCATCTCCTGCCCCTTCTGCCGCCACGAGACCGAGGTCAGCGAGTACGAGGTGTCGGGCCTCCCAGACGACTCCAACATCATGTCCCGCCTGGCCGCCACCCGCGACAAGTCCTGGAGCTCCGCCGACAGCAGCAAGGAGGTGGTGCTCACGCCCAAGAGCCTGTCTTCCTCCAGCCCCTCCCACGACTCCTCCAACTGCCTGGTCATCACCATCATGGAGGTGCAGAGGGATTCGCAGCGTTCGCCCAGCCGCAACGACAGCTCCGACTACTACGCCGAGCAGAGCCTGGACTCTGTGTCGGTGGCGTCCAACGGCCCCGCCGACCAGGACGCGCTGTCCAAGCTGTGTAACCACGTCCCCCGGATCCTGGTGTGGCTGCTGGGGTTCTTCTACTTCGGCTCGCTACCGCTAGGTATCTACCTGCTAGTGATCCAGAGGGTCACGCTGGGCATTGTGTGCGTCAGCCTGGTGCCGTCCAGCCTGACTGTGTGTCTCGTTTACGGCTTCTGCCAGTGCCTGTGTCAGGGCATGTGTGACTGCTCTTCCAGGGCCTGACTGACTTTCCGGCTGATTGGCTGGTGTCATGGGTTTCTGGCGATGGTCCCTTGGATGATTGGTCACCGGAAGAACAGCTGGATGTTTTGAAAGGTGGACCCCCGAGAGGACTCTGTGCGAGGGGAAACCCGCGCTGTAGGGGTTGGAGATTACCCACGATGCTCTGTGTGTTCCTGTCTCCCGGTTCCGGGGATGACAACAGCTTAGTGTCAGTTCTCACTGCTAAGGATGTGTCCTTAGACCAAGACTTAGGACAACCGAGCACTCTCAAAGAGAAGCCCAAGCCTGGCTACGATGCACCCAATTGGTAGTCGATGTTTCTGTGTTTCTCTGTGTGTGTGTGAGGATGAACAGTCCCTCTGTGCCAAGCCGTTATCCCCCAGGTCAAGTGACGTGATGTGTTCCACCAAAAGTACCCCTCTTTCTGTAATGCCTCTATTTACTATCCGCTTTCTCCGTCCTCCTCTATAAAATAGCTCTCTCTGCCCTCCCTCCCTCCATTTATCTCATTTTCTCTCTCCATCTATGCGTGTCCTTTGCTAATGTTTCACAGATGATGTTCACAGCTCTGTTGACCCCCGGAATAAGTGTAGGTGCACCAGACTGCCCCGCCCAATAAGGGACAAGGGATTGCACAGGGGACTAATCAATCAAATAAATGGGGAATTATTTTCGTGTTTCCTTGTTTAAATCATTCCCTCTTCTTTCCTGCCAACACACAAGGGTCTATGAACGTCAAGCAGCCAAGAAATGGTGAACCTTAACCAAACTGAAAGTGAGAGAAATAGTGTGTTGAAACAGTGAAAATACATGATGCCCCCCCACCCCACACACACCCCCCCACACAGGAATATGGTAAGTAAGTAAAGGGGGTGAGGGTTATGATTTGTATGCATTACGGTTCCTTGGATGAAAAGGGCAAAATCAAGAAATACAATCCTGAGAAAAACATTGAGATCCAGTCTAGAATACGTATCCAGCTCCTTGGTTTATGAAACACAAATCCATTTCACAAGGCTCTGCTCTCACCCAGGGTTAATATTAGTGTTCAATGCATGTCTTGTCTGACTATCCTGGAGAATTCAGGGCTGTGTGTCCCACTGGATCCAAGGCACACAGAGACCAAAACGAAGAGATGACAGTTTAAATGAGATTCTGTAATACATCAAAAGGCTTTTATATTTTTTTCTCGCTCATCCGTGAGATCTGACTGTCAGCTCGAGTTATAGGACATTTGAAACACTAGAACGAGACCCGATCTATCATCTTCCTGGTTGACGTTGCAGAGTGCTCGTTTTAGGAGAGAAATACGCAAACAACAAAACCAATCACAACGTCTGAAGTTAGTAATGGGTTCATTTCCCAAATATCCCCATTGTGGCAGGTAAAGGTATATATTTTGTGTTTCCTCAGAACTAAAAGGGTTGACACAGCAGGTGTCTGTGCAGACTACACCAAAGGTATTGGGGATAAAAAAAATAACAAGCTTTTTGTACCATCTTTACAGTTCAGTGAATACTGTGACAGTTGTGAAACGTGGGAAAGGATATGGTCTACCAGCCACACCTGTCGGTTTACCTGCTGTGTGGGCGGTGCTTACGGCTCAACCACTGTGACCGAGGAACACAGAGGAACACAGAGGAACACCGAGGAACGTGATGGCGTGGTGTCTGGGACTTCCATCACATCTTGAGCTCTTAGTTCCAGTAACAACCACCCATCACTGGGGTGAGTCTCTGGGGGGATTCGAACCTGTGACCTATTGATTTGCAGTCCAGAGCCCTATACCCAGAGCATAGTCTAGAGTCTAGACTATGCTCTCCACTGTCTAGACTCTAGACAGTGGAAGTAGGGTTTCACAACAAATCTCATCCTTAGATGAGATGCCATGAAACTCTTTGATAGACGGGTTTCCATTGATAACAAGAAATTACAAAGAATAGAAATAAAAAATACAAATAAAAAGCCACAACTGACTTCAAAAGGGAGAAAATATGTCAGTGAGGAAATGTTTTTCCATCGCAGGGTCACGAAGCTTCCCCTTCCCCCCCCGACAAACAGATTTTGAAAGCTGTGCAAGCCAATTAAATCCCCTTTATGCTGCAGCAAAGTAGGCAATTATAAAAATCTATTTCCAAACTATATTTATATACGTACCATACGATATCAAATATTCAACATCTTTTTCAGGCATTTTAAGTAAATGTGAGTCATGAATTTTTATAACACATGAATAATTTAGTCACAACCTTCCTCCCCTTTCTGACTCCCCTCTCATTTCTTCTCCCTCTTCTCTAGTTCTCTTCCCCTCCCTCCTTCTCACTGTTAAGTCTGGCTTTTTCCTCCCAATCCGCTTGTACAGATGGGTTTGGTGTTAAAATATATATATTATAAAACCCGGCGCAGACAAGAGCGTATCGTGAGAGCGAGAGGATGAGTTGGATCTCCCCCCACACACACTAACCCCAGCAGACAGTTCCAGCTGGATCTCTCTCAGTGAATCAGTTTCCCGTCTTCCTGAACCCCGCTTGCCAGCGACCCTACACACCACGGCGCCTGAAATCTTAATCAGGGTTACTGCTTGTTTCCGGTTGGCACGTGGTTTGACATCAATGGCGGTGAGATGCTGACCCGCACGCGCCACCGCGGTGCTGGTTGTGATAGGCTGGTTGTGACAGGCTGGTTGTGACAGGCTGGTTGTGACAGGCTGGTTGTGACAGGCTGGTTGTAATAGGCTGGTTGTGACAGGCTGGTTGTGACAGGCTGGTTGTGACAGGCTGGTTGTGACAGGATGGTTGTGACAGGATGGTTGTGATAGGATGGTTGTGATAGAATGGTTGTGACAGGATGGTTGTGACAGGATGGTTGTGACAGGATGGTTGTGACAGGATGGTTGTGACAGGATGGTTGTGACAGAATGGTTGTGACAGAATGGTTGTGACAGAATGGTTGTGATAGAATGGTTGTGATAGAATGGTTGTGATAGAATGGTTGTGATAGGATGGTTGTGATAGGATGGTTGTGATAGGATGGTTGTGATAGGATGGTTGTGATAGGATGGTTGTGATAGGATGGTTGTGATAGGATGGTTGTGATAGGATGGTTGTGATAGGATGGTTGTGATAGAATGGTTGTGATAGAATGGTTGTGATAGAATGGTTGTGATAGAATGGTTGTGATAGAATGGTTGTGATAGAATGGTTGTGATAGGATGGTTGTGATAGAATGGTTGTGATAGAATGGTTGTGATAGAATGGTTGTGATAGAATGGTTGTGATAGAATGGTTGTGATAGAATGGTTGTGATAGAATGGTTGTGATAGGATGGTTGTGATAGAATGGTTGTGATAGAATGGTTGTGATAGAATGGTTGTGATAGAATGGTTGTGATAGGATGGTTGTGATAGGATGGTTGTGATAGAATGGTTGTGATAGAATGGTTGTGATAGAATGGTTGTGATAGAATGGTTGTGATAGAATGGTTGTGATAGAATGGTTGTGATAGGATGGTCCACACCCTGGCCACTTGGCCAGCTACTGGGGGAAGCCTGTTTCACATGTTGATCATACAGCAGTACTGCGAACATCTCCACCTTGCCGGCCAAGCCAAGGCTCCAGTGTTGAGTACTGTGTTTAAAGAACAAACAGTTGTGCGGGTAAATAGTAGTAGCTTGCGCAAATGGGATTTTCGTGAAAAGAGATCTATAGATCTACAGAGAAGGTATTGAATCGGTGATAAATAGCAGTGAAACAGCACTGAAAGTGGGGTCAACTGTATCTGAAAATCCCTTCAAGATCGAGAAAACACAGCTTAAATTGATTTTTTAGAACAAATAGTTGAGGGTTAGGGGAGGTTGAAAATGCGATATACTGTGTAAGATCCTCACACTCTCCTACCAACAGCACACATTTCCTATTGTCAACCTATGCACACAACCACTTTCTGCTTTTCTTGAAAGGTCATGAAATAAATCTTATCCAATCTCTCACGTCTCTTAAATGCCCTGAGACACACGGACATGCTTTGCACTGTGTTCAAACACAAACAAAAGAATGTATTCTACACAACACAATACTGGGGGAGGAGGGCCTTGTACGCGTGTCGTGCAACTGATGTCGGCAATTATCCTGCTGCAACAGAGTTCTCAGTGAGCGTGAAATTTCAACTCTGTCTTGCTTCTCAAACAAAAAAACCAGGGCGTAGAAATCACACACACAGATACAATTTTATTTCCAAACAATAGAGGGAACCAGAGGTAAATGTACTATTTTACATAATAATAGCCTATATTCCCCCAACCATTGCATAGCTTAAGTAGGAACAAACCAGTGAATCGTATTCCAGCTCTGTTGTTGTGCCTAGTTGTCTCTGGAAACTCAGTGGAACGGGGAGAGAGTTAACGCAGACTGAGGTCAGATCAGGAACAAACCTGACAGTCATTTACTTGTATTGTCTGTAATGAGGAAGCAGCAGGCATTACTTCCTGTTGCCTGATGAACCCCTCTCCCCCTCCCCCCCCCCCCCCCTCTCTCTCTCTCCTTTTTCTCTCTCTCCTTCCCCTCCCTCCCCTTCCCCTCCCAGTGGCCTGTTGCTATAGAGACACTCTAATAGAATTGTCAGAACACAGTGAACTTTCCAGTTCTGGTTTGAGTACAGAAGCAAAGGCTTGACTCATACCTGGGATGCTGGTAGAGAGGATCAGTCCATGGGGGCAGAGCCCAGCAGCTGACAGGAGGAGGAGGGGAAGCAGCCAGGGTACAGTACACAGTTAATCACCTGCAGTATCCGGCCCCGGAGCCGTGACCATGACTGCAGATGGAGAGGGTGGAGGATTTTGCGTCTGCAGGTCGGCAGCAGGGTCTGGTCCACACACACACACACACACACACACACACACACACAAACACACACCAGGGTCTGGTCCACACACACACACACACACACACACACAAACACACACCAGGGTCTGGTCCACACACACACAAACACACACCAGGGTCTGGTCCACACACACACACACACACACACACGGGTCTGGTCCACACACACACACACACACACACACACACACACACACAAACACACACCAGGGTCTGGTCCACACACACCCACACACCAGGGTCTGGTCCACACACACACACACACACAAACCAGGGTCTGGTCCACACACACACACACACACACAGCAGGATCTGGTCCACACACACACACCCACACACCAGGGTCTGGTCCACACACACACACACACACCCACACACACAAACACACACCAGGGTCTGGTCACCACACACACACACACACACACACACTCACACACACAAGGGTCTGGTCCACACACACACACACACACACACACACACACACACACACACACACACACACACACACACACACAAACACACACCAGGGTCTGGTCCACACACACACACACACACAAGGGTCTGGTCCACACACACACACACACACACAAACACACACCAGGGTCTGGTCCACACACACCCACACACCAGGGTCTGGTCCACACACACACACACACAAACCAGGGTCTGGTCCACACACACACACACACACCCACACAGCAGGATCTGGTCCACACACACACACACACACACACACACACACCCACACACAGCAGGGTCTGGTCCACACCCACACACACATACACACCCACACACACCAGGGTCTGGTCCACGGTCTGAGTGATGATCAGCTCCTTCAGCCACCATGAGCATCTGCAGCAGCACCTGGCCTTGTCTTCTCGGTTCGTCTTCGCTGAGATCTGAGAGCACACACACACACAGGCACACGCACACACACAGACACACAGTGACACACACAGGCGCACACACACACAGTGGGGTCCCTCAGCAGCAATGTTGCCTCCCAGCCCTTTATTTACCCCGCTGTGAGAGCCACATCTGCTTTGTCTAATTAGCCACCAGGAGACTGACAGCAGGAGGGATGAGAGGAGGAGGAGGGGAGGAGAGGGATGAGAGGAGGAGAGGAGGAGGGATGAGAGGAGGAGCGGATGAGAGGAGGAGGAGAGGGATGAGAGGAGGAGGAGGGATGAGAGGAGGAGGGGATGAGAGGAGGAGGGGAGGAGAGGAGGAGGGGAGGAGAGGGATGAGAGGAGGAGGGGATGAGAGGAGGAGGGGATGAGAGGAGGAGAGGGATGAGAGGAGGAGGGGATAAGGAGGAGGGGAGGACAGGGATGAGAGGAGGAGCAGGGGAGGAGAGGGATGAGAGGAGGAGGGGAGGAGAGGGATGAGAGGAGGAGGAGGGGAGGAGAGGAGGAGGAGGGGAGGAGCAGGGGAGGAGAGGGATGAGAGGAGGAGGAGGGGAGGAGCAGGGGAGGAGAGGGATGAGAGGAGGAGGGGATGAGAGGAGGAGGAGAGGGATGAGAGGAGGAGGGGATGAGAGGAGCAGGGGAAGAGAGGGATGAGAGGAGGAGGAGGGGAGGACAGGGATGAGAGGAGGAGCAGGGGAGGAGAGGGATGAGAGAAGGAGGAGGGGAGGAGAGGGGTGAGAGGAGGAGGAGGGGAGGAGAGGAGGAGGAGGGGAGGAGCAGGGGAGGAGAGGGATGAGAGGAGGAGTAGGGGAGGAGAGGGATGAGAGGAGGAGCAGGGGAGGAGAGGGATGAGAGGAGGAGGGGAGGGAGAAGAGGAAAAGAGAAAGGTTAGTGAAACGAGGAATAAGGAAGGATGACGGGAAGGAAAGGGAGGAGAAGAAAGAAGGAAGGGTAGGGAGGGAGAGAGGAAGAGAGGAGTGAAGAAGAGGAGAGATGAGTGTGGAGACATCTCCCCAGTACCACTGCTGCACCGCACAGCCCGGAGAATATCAATGAGAGAAAGCAGAGAGCAGACTGATTGAGTTACTGCACTCCCCTAAAATAAACAGAAATCTCATCAAAACTGAGATATATAAGAGAGGTAGGGGAGTGAGAGACAGGGGTGGTGAGAGAGAGAGAGAGAGAGAGAGAGAGAGCAAGACTGAATGAAAGAGAGATAGAGGGAGAGAGACAGAGGGAGACTGAATGAAAGAGAGACTGGGGAGGAGAGAGAGGGAGACAGAGGGGGAGGAGTGGGAGAGAGTGCAGATATCACACCAGAGAGAAGAAACTCCCACAATCATCTCAGCGATCTCAGAAACACCAAATCCACCGTGAAGCCTCACACCAGACATGCTGTGGACACAGCACCCCACATCACTCCATCAGCCTCACACCAGACATGCTGTGGACACAGCGCCCCACATCACTCCATCAGCCTCACACCAGACATGCTGTGGACACAGCGCCCCACATCACTCCATCAGCCTCACACCAGACATGCTGTGGACACAGCGCCCCACATCACTCCATCAGCCTCACACCAGACATGCTGTGGACACAGCGCCCCACATCACTCCATCAGCCTCACACCAGACATGCTGTGGACACAGCGCCCCACATCACTCCATCAGCCTCACACCAGACATGCTGTGGACACAGCGCCCCACATCACTCCACCAGCCTCACACCAGACATGCTGAGGACACAGCGCCCCACATCACTCCATCAGCCTCACACCAGACATGCTGAGGACACAGCGCCCCACATCACTCCACCAGCCTCACACCAGACATGCTGAGGACACAGCGCCCCACATCACTCCATCAGCCTCACACCAGACATGCTGTGGGCTGGACTCAGGCCGTGTGCTGTACTACACAGGAGAGGCTGGGGATATTTCCTTCTCCTTTGCTGTGTGACCCTGGCTCGCCCTGAGGCAAGGCTGCAGGGGGGAGAGAAGATCTCACTGTGACCTTTCTGATGAGGCCTTCATGTGCAGGAGGACAGACACACACACACACAACCACACATGCACACAACCACACACACGCAGGCAAACACATTCATGAACTCTTGTCATGAACTGTTGTAAAGGGAGTCAGGTGCCTGAGCGGTTATGGAATTTGGGCTAGTAATCTGAAGGTTGCCGGTTCGATTCCCAGCGATGACAAATGAAGTTGTGTCCTTGGGCAAGGCACTTCACCCTACTTGCCTCAGGGAGAATGTCCCTGTACTTACTGTAAGTCGCTCTGGATAAGAGCGTCTGCTAAATGACTAAATGTAAATGTAAAGGACGATTGGATTAGTTGTGCGTGTGCATCCCCATATTCAAATCAAAAACGCCTGCCGTCACAGCATCAGCACTCAAAGAAGAACCTGGGGCCTCATCTATAAAGGATTGCGCAGCTTTCATACCAGAAGATGGCGTACGGCCAAAACTCGAACAGTACCGACATACAGAAATATTCACATAAAACCGGTCGTATGCCAGGTCCTGCGCACCTTTCCTTTACAAATCACAATCAACGTGAGATGGACCGCACGTGAACGAGCCACTAACCCCGCCTTGCCTCCTCCCATAAATTAATATGCAGATAGGCTATAAATGCGCTCCTGAGGTCATTTCTTGGTCTGAATTACTGTATTTCTTCGAATAAACGCCGCCCTCGAATAAACGCCGCACCAAAAATGAACGTTAAACGCTGCTGTGTTTATTCGAAGAAATACAGTGTCTGTGAGATCGACGTTCTGACAACAGAGGTGGAGGCGAGAAAATGTGTCCTGTTTGGCGGCCTGTCATCAGGTATTAGCGACAAAAGAAAGTCGGCGGAGTGGAAAACTGTCACTATTTGCACCTTTTCTTGTTTTCAACCTGTAGCACTTTGAGATTTAGCTAAATATCAAGTGCATTACAAATAAAATCATTATTATTATTATAGGGCCATAAATGCTGTGGGTTCAGAGAACCGGACCATGGCGAAGAAGAAAGAAGAAATGGTCCGATGTAAAACTTTAAATGAATAAACGAGTAGTTTATTCATTTAGGGTTAGCGTGACATGCATTTCCTGAGTGATTTTGTCGTTCGTTTGACACCCTCAAGTTTCACAGAAGTTATTAAGTGGTGGTGGATTAAACAGAAGGCTATATAGCATTTCCCATTTTGGCATTTTGATGTGATCATCCACATTAATGATCAAACTTTTATTTTTATGTTTTTTGAATAGTCAGTGTCATAAACGTAGTTGTGGAAACTTTATTTTGTAATGTTGGTGAGTTTCGGAACTTTTCAGTTAGAATTCGCCACGTTACAGAGCCAGACAAGACTTTGCGGACGGTCTGCACATTCTCACGTCTGCTCAAAACTTTCCGTGACGGCCCGCACATTCTCACGTCAAGTAAATCTTTATACATCACAAAGTGTGCGTGAAAACCAGCGTACGTAAGCTTTTTGTGCGTACGCAACGTTTATACATGAGGCCCCTGGTGTTTTGCTGCTCCACTTCCTGTGTCGTCACCGAGGCTACGCCAAAAACAGCGGAGGGGGCGGGACACGTGATCGCTCGCCCCTGCGTGTGCGGCGGTGCACTGAGTCACCAGGATCTCCCTCCTGTATCCCAATTTCCTCGTTAAACAGAAAGGTATCAAGAGCTCGTTCCCCCGGAGCCTCTCTCCAGTTCCAAGGAAATCATCGCAACGTACCCAGAATCCCCCAGTGAAAAGCTGGGCTTAATAGTAATCCTGTTTGTGTCTGTGCGTACGTGTGTGTGTGTGTGTCTGCGTGGAGGTATTATTGTGTGTGTCTGTTTGCTTGTCTGTCTGTATGTGTGTGTGTGTGTGTGTGTGTGTGCGTACACAGGGGCCCCCTCACAGGGTTTGTTGGAGCTTCTAGCCCTGAACAGAACGTGTCTGTCTGCAGAGGAGATTAATTGTGTCACTCAGAGAGAGAGAGAAAGATAGGTAGAGAGAGAGAGAGAGAGAGAGACAGAGGGAAAGAGAGAAACCTATGAAAACATATTGTGGAGCCGGGATCTTTAGAAATAGAGGCCATTAAGCACAGGTAGCAAAGCTTGTTCAAACTTTAAAAGCCTGTAAAAGTAATTCGTAGGCTTTGCATCGGTAAATACACATCCAACTTTACTGAGTTTAATCGTGTCAATTATTAGCGTGCATGCAGAGTATTTTAAAAACAATAAATAGATCAACAAATCGGCTTTCGTCTGCTAATGGCACACCCCAAATCTGAAGGGATGGGGTAAAACTAAAGTCGTCGTAGCCTTTTAACGTGACAAAGCTGCACACGCCCACACAGCAGCCCAGTTCTGGCTCCAGAGAGGCTGGGAGATGAGGCAGAACACAAACATACGGTCCTCTACAACCCACGTGAGCAGGCAGCCGTGACAGCTCCTTCAGATAGCACATTTCCCTAATCTTAGTTTATCTTGAAAAACGATCCAGGAACCAAAGTGTGTGTGTGTGTGTGTGTGTTCCGGGTCAGACCAGAACACAGAGAGGAACCTATGGCATTTCAGAAATGAGCTTACCTCCTCACCCACCCAGCAGCACATCCTGCTGATACACTCTGCTGTCTGCAGGGGAGAGGAGTAACTGGCAAGGCCGGAATCACCCAAGTGGCAACGTGGGGGGGCGCGGGTCAGGGGGGGATAACATTCCCCTGGGGGAGCGTGGGTTGGGGGGGTAAATGAGGGGGGGGGGAGCTTTTGCATGTTTCACACAATCTACAGCTCACCTAACTGAACATGCAAGTCAGTCTGCCAGAGGAGTCACGCACTAAGCCTGACCGCAACGACATCCAGGTTATCCCGCTACGCAAAACGACTTCCAGCACAGCCCTCTGGGACAGCGTCTAGCACAGGCCTCTGGGACAGCGTCCAGCACAGCCCTCTATGACAGCGTCCAGCACAGCCCTCTGGGACAGCGTCCAGCACGGGGAGGAGGGAGGAGACTCCAGACAGGAGGAGGGAGGAGACTCCAGACGGGAGGAAGGAGGAGACTCCAGACGGGAGGAAGGAGGAGACTCTATACAGGAGGAGGAAGGAGACTCCAGACAGGAGGAGGGAGGAGACTCTAGACAGGAGGAGGAAGGAGACTCCAGACAGGAGGAGGGAGGAGACTCCAGACAGGAGGAGGGAGGAGACTCCAGACAGGAGGAGGGAGGAGACTCTAGACGGGAGGAGACTCCAGACGGGAGGAAGGAGGAGACTCCAGACAGGAGGAAGGAGGAGACTCTAGACAGGAGGAGGAAGGAGACTCCAGACAGGAGGAAGGAGGAGACTCCAGACAGGAGGAAGGAGGAGACTCTAGACAGGAGGAGGAAGGAGACTCCAGACAGGAGGAGACTCCAGACAGGAGGAGGGAGGAGACTCCAGACAGGAGGAGGGAGGAGACTCCAGACAGGAGGAGGGAGGAGACTCCAGACGGGAGGAGGGAGGAGATTCTAGACGGGAGCCAGCCTGCGCAGGGACGAGGCTTAATTATGCGCATCGTCAGAATCTGAAAAGGGAGGAAGAGGAAAGGAACATCTCTGTGTGTGTTTAAGTGGCAGAACATCCAGAGAGACAGGAGAGAGCTTGAGAGAGACAGACAGAGAGAAGGTGTGAGAGAGCGTGAAAGAGGGAGGAAGTGGGAGTAAGAGGTGCTGTTTCATGTGGTCTACCCTCCCCTCCTAGCTCTGGTGATGGAAACACTTCCATCCCACGGCTGTCTGAGGGGCCGGAGCCAGAGGCTTCAGTCCCTCTTCAGCAATCAGCAGGTAGGCTCGACAGGCACGGCACGACAGGGACGGCACGACAGGGACGTCTCGACAGGGACGGCACGACAGGCACGGCACGACAGGGACGGCACGACGGTGTGAGGAGGGAATGTCCACAGCAGCATTAGTATGTTAGCACCTCAGAGACAGGGAGGGAGGAGGTTGTTAGGATCTCCATGGTGCATTGAGGGGACAGCCCCCACACACACACACACACACACACACACACACACACACACACACACACACACACACACACACACACACACACACACACACACACACACACGGGCACATGCTCTCTCATTACAAGCACACACAAAACACCAGCCACCCCCTCCCCCCTCCCTCCATAACAGCTCGTACTGCAGGCGTTGTTAACGCCCTCCACCTATTAACTGTTTAGCAGGATTGGGAACACCCAGTGAAGCCCTTAAAGACGTCCCCTCAGAACACGATTAAAGCGGTGAGAGTCTAGATGCTGACATCATCACCCCCATGGCCAACATAACGCTTACTGAACAGATGAAACCCCCCCCCATCCTCCCGTCTCCTGCTCAGCGGCCCAGGGGAGGGAGGGGGGATTATCGGTGGGCGAGTCTCTCTCTCTCCACCTCTCCCTCTCTCTCTCCACCTCTCTCTCTCTCCACCTCTCCCTCTCTCTCTCCACCCCTCTCTCTCTACCTCTCCCTCTCCACCTCTCTCTGTCCACCTCTCTCTCCACCTCTCCCTCTCTCTCTCCACCTCTCTCTCTCTCTCCACCTCTCTCTCTCTCTCTCTCTCTCTCCACCTCTCTCTCTCTCTCTCTCTCCACCTCTCTCTCTCCACCTCTCTCTCTCTCTCCACCTCTCTCTCTCTCTCCACCTCTCTCTCTCTCTCCACCTCTCTCTCTCTCTCTCTCCACCTCTCTCTCTCTCTCTCTCCACCTCTCTCTCTCTCTCTCTCCACCTCTCTCTCTCTCTCTCTCCACCTCTCTCTCTCTCTCTCCACCTCTCTCTCTCTCTCCACCTCTCCACCTCTCTCTCTCCACCTCTCTCTCTCCACCTCTCTCTCTCCCTCCACCTCTCTCTCTCTCTCTCCACCTCTCTCTCTCTCTCCACCTCTCTCTCTCTCTCTCCACCTCTCTCAGAGCTGTAACTGCCGTTTCCAGCACTGCCGTGGCGGAGGAAAGCGGTTTAAGGTAACACTCGAGAAACTTTCCATTTTAATGAGATCCTCGTCGTGGGAACAGTTTTTCTGTTCCAGCGGGGAAATATTGTAGATTGTATATTGCAGAGCTGGAGAGAAGATAGCGGCTCGGAATTGGTTCATCTCGTGTATGTGTCTGTTGTGTGCGTGTGTGTCGACACGCATGTTTGTGTGAGTGTGTACAAGTGTGAGTCTGTGTGACTGAGTGCGTGTGTGCATGTATGTTTAGTACATGGCCATAGAAATCACATTAAAATCCATTGTGACTAAGCATCTCCTTAAGGCTTGCATATGAACGCTAGAGGAAGACACACACACACACACAAGCCAACACTGCAGCAACAACCAATACTTTCATCGCCCATGTAAATGTAATGAAACCCATTACGCTTTGTCCCATGGCAACGTTACTTCACCTCCAGATACTTCTATGCAGGTCCAGGCCTCGGCCTACGGCAGGAAGCCCTGCTCCCAGCAGGAAGCCCTGCTCCCAGCCCCCAGACGGCTGGCAGGGAAGGCCGCCTCACAGATGCCCCTTGGCGAAACAGGAGGCCTGGGGACTTGAGGTTAGGATGATCTCAGTTCCTCAGTCACTATCAGGTCTGTATGGGACAGTTTGGGGAACACTTTATACCTCCCCTGGCTGCATCCCCTCAGAGATGTTACCCCCCCCCCCCTCCCTCCCTCCCCATGGCTGTTCCCTCCCTTACGGCTGTTACCCGTCCTGCTGTTCCTTCCCCCCAGCTGTTACACCAACTCCCCTGGCTGCTACAGCCCTGTATTTAAGCCCCCCACCCTCCCCCCAGGGCCAAATCAGTCAGAATGAGTGTGAACCAGCCCATCATACCAGAAGCTGTTTTCATTTTCCTCAAACGGTGGCATTTAAGAGTCTGTGGTGGCCGGAGAGAGGGGGCGACGAGGTCGAGGCAGGGAGGGGGCGACGAGGTCGAGGCAGGGAGGGGGCGACGAGGTCGAGGCAGGGAGGGGGCGACGAGGTCGAGGCAGGGAGGGGGCGACGAGGTCGAGGCAGGGAGCGGGCGACAGGGCTCGTAATCAGAGCCTGATTGTCTGAGTGCCGCCGAGATGATCTTCCCTTCTCGACGTCACAATCTATTATTATCCGTTAGACGCTATCATCATCCATCTGACGCACGCTCGCTCGCACGCACTCGGTAACCCGCTGGGTTACGTTCAAATCCACGGAGAGCGAGCCGACGGCAAGGTGTGTATACTTCCCTAAGAAAGAATTATAAATAAATACACGTACGAAAGAAAGAAAAAAAGATGCGTTCGACCAGTAATGAGGTCACTGCGTCAGTTCGATGTGAGTGAGAGAGAGAGAGAGACAGAGACAGAGAGAGACAGAGACAGAGAGAGACCGGTCAGTCCACCACAGCCTGGCTGACCTAGGATCTGGTCTGCAGTACTTTGTGGAGAAGAAGCAGCTAGCGGTTGGCATTTGATACGCAGTGACATTGGCTTCTGAAAGGAGGGCAATGCGGGTGGCAGTTGGCAGGAGGTGGCGAGCAGAGCAAGGCCCCAGAGTGCCGTCCTGCAGCCCGGAAGCTTCCGAGGACCACAGCGTTGGCACAGAGGCAGGCACACACACACACACATTGCGGGATGAAATACACACTTCTGTTGGAGAGGATGGGATAAATAGAAAGGGGGTGAAGAGTGAATGTGTGTGTGTGTGTGTGTGTGAGATACAGGCAGGGCTCGAAATGAACGGCTTCCCGTCGTCGATGATAAAGATGTCTGGGACAGTTCAACACCGACTTTGGGACGACAGATGGACGACAGACCATAACAATATAAATTCATAAAACAGCTCTAGCTTAAAAATTCTGTAATATCCTTTGTAATCACAAATATTTGTTCAAACTTTCAAAACTTCCGTTAAAATGCATAAATGTAAAACTGGTCATGTCATGATGTCAAAATGCAAAAACTCAACTTAATTTTGGGACAGGTCAAGTTCAGTTTGGGATGCTTAATTTTGCACTTTGGGACGGTACTGGGACAGTGAGGAAAACAGTTAGTTGCGAGCCCTGGACTCTGAGACAGAAAGACAGAGATTTAGTTTCCTGAGTTTGTTTAATGCAGTCAAAGTAATGTAGCAAAGTGAATGAGACTTTCACGAGAGCTCTTAGACTCTACAAACAGCTCATACAGCCGTAGCAGTGACAGAAACATCCACCCAAGCCGGCCCCCTCAAGTTACTGAACCGTAGGAAATAAACTACAACTCCCCCCAAAAACCTATTAAGGTTGACAAATGGACAGAACCGAGCCTCACATTAGCCTTGCTTTGTTTAACGCCTCAGTGCACGCACAAGAGCACACTGTCAGCCACTACAAAATCCTCAGAGTAAGAAGTCTTTTCTCTGCTCAGATTAGGGTGAGTGTTTTGGAGGCGACATTCTGCTTGACATCACACAGCTTTCAAACAATGAAAATGACCTTTGATAAGATTGTTTTGGGAGAACTCTTGTGTGGGAGGTTTCTTGGCCTGTGTTCCTAGCTTCATGTTGCGGTCTGTTGAGTGATAGTCCTTGTATTTATGTTCTCTTGTTCACATCTGTGTTTTGCTCCAATCCCACCTCAACAGAACAACATGTTCCATCTGCAACAACAGTTGGGTTTTACTGCTCAAACACCTAACCTAGGAAATACTACCCCCCCCCCCCCATGAACTCACTAACACGCACACAAACACTTTACGCCTCCACTCCCCACACACAGAGTAGATTAATAGAGCCAATGCTGCAAGCCGCCAGTTGACATTGATCCAATGCCCAGCAGATTTAATTTACAGATCACCATTAGCATCTCTTAAAGGGGCCATGGCTGCCAGAAGGTGCCCATTAATCACCCGGGCCCATCGCAGCACTCCACCGGGCCCAACACCAGCCCCTGGACCTTGGCATCCCTCTGCCGACCGGACCCTTGAGCCACAGCCCAAACATCGACCACCAGCTAGGGACTAGAGAACCTTGTTACTGACCAGACCAACGTCCAAGCAATCCTTCCCAAGTCTCGAGTCCCGGGCCGTATGAGCCGCTAGCGTAGTGACGCCCACAGTAGCCGGTTTGATGAACGGATGCTTGACGTGTGATGCTCAGATATGAAACCACAAGGGCGAGATGGAGACAGAGATTGAGACCCAGGTGGTGCCTCGCTGACCGGGCCTGCCTCTGTTTGGCCTGCCTCGAGGCAGGGAGTTTCATGTAATTGTGCTCTGGGCTTGTCAGCATGGGCCCTGGTAGGCTTTTCATCAGCCTCTGACAGGGCGATCGATGGGGGCGCAAGCTGAATGTCCCTGGAGACACCTGGCTGCTGTGTGGAAGACCTCTGATCAAGTACAAAGCACTGGGCACGCGTGTACACAAACAAACCTTTACACGCGCACACACAAACACACCACTTTACTAGCTAACCCACAACCAAAAACAATACTGCACACCATATCCACACACACACACCCTTACTACCGAACAGCTGACGAGACTGGGAGAAGGCCAGTTGGATGAGGATGCAGGAGTGTGTGTAACATGTTTCCCCTCATAACACAATCACAACGTCTAGATGCACAGAAGAACTCAGTCCGAGTTGGCGAAGACAACTCTGTTGGCTCTGTCAGGAGGTCAGGTGTGTGTGTGTGTGTGAGAGAGAGGAAAACGCCCAGCCGTCCAGCCATCCAGAGGCGTGGTGACGCCAGCTTACCTTGACTCGTTCGTGCAGCTTTCCGAGACGAACTGTGCCGTCCAGGGCCGTGGCTAGGACCCCCTGCTTGTCCTGCTCCAGCACAGAGGCCTGGGGGGGGAGAGAGGGCACAGCAGGGGTTACGGATCTGGGAGGAGGAGGAGGAAGAGGAGGGGGATAAGGAAGGGTGGATGGGTCAGATGGATGGATGGGTCACATGGATGGATGGATGGATGCGCAGGTGGTCAGATGGATGGATGCATGGACAGATGGAGTGAAGCAAGCAGAGGTAGAGAGAGGGAGGAAAGCAAGCAGAGGGAGAGAGAGGGAGGGAAGGCTTATTAAAATGCAGCCCATCGCAAGATAATTGGATAAAAGTGTGCGCTCGGACAAGGGATTTGCTGTATACCTACAGCAGCTTTTTTTTGCTCATGTACAACTGATAGAAGTAAAAGCAACTTCTTAAATTCTTATTTCTAAGAATCCCATAACAAAAAATTCAAATCTGATTAATAAAAATGCGTGCCTTAAAACCAGAGCTATCAAATAAACCAATTAAACGTGTTTGCCTGTGCGTTGTGACTGTTTAGCGAGGCCTGCAACAATAAGTAAAACAACAAACAATTGTTTATCCATCTGGAAACTCCACGCAGAGAAACTCCCGACACAAATATGAGAGAGAACTCCAACAGGCGCAGAATACAGCAGCCAGCTTCAAATAACCACCTGCAGACAAACATTCTTCCTAACCAGTGTTACGGACACAAACCATGTCCGTCCGTTTGATAACACAGACACAAGCGACATGTTGAGAAGCATTTAGAGAAGAGCTCTTCTTCCACACCGGTTGATGTAAGGCGGATTCAAGTTCCCAGATTCAGTTTACGGTCTTAAACGGTCATCCAATGCGATGGAGCTGTAGGCAGAATCTTCCGATATCTTACACTTACTTACACACACACACATCCCATTCCCCTGAAAGATGAGAGAGAGAGAGAGACAGAGAGAGAGAGAGAGATAGTCCCAGGCCACCCACGACAGCCTACTGCCAGAGAGGAGATGATGCATCTAGGAGAAAAGAGACAGATGTAATTTCCACTGTGATTTAAGCACAACAGTCCTTCCCCCCCGGGCCCAAACACATCCGTAATAACGCGAGGATAACAGCGTGCAGGGTCTCTGCACCGGCCTGAAGGGAGAGAGCAACAGACGAAGACACAAACACAACCACACACACAAACACACACGCAGATCCCCCATACTAACACACGCACACAAAAACACAGATTTCCCACGCACACAGACACACACAAACACACAGAGGAACATATACCAAAACGAAGACCAATTACTGCCTGGGCTAGAATCATCCGGCAGCAACTGCTCTCCAGAGAGGAGCAGAGCAGGGGGGGAAAGGAGGAGGGGGGGGTGGGGAGGAGGAGAAGGGGGGGGGGGAGGCTGATGAGGCCAGGCTCTAATTAAGGAAGCGCTGGACTAGTGAGCCTCTGACTCACACTGCCCAGGGGCTGCCTCTAACCAGACCGCTCCCTCTACAAAGCCTAAATAACTCAGAAACACCTGCGAGGCGAGGCAGTCGGAGGAGAGACACACAACAAACGACGGAGGAACTGCTGATTCACTGAAGCAGACTGCTGCTGCTGGCTGTGGTTCAGCTATGAAGGAAGGACGGCTGGAGGGAACATTTGACCAGTCCATAAGGGACATGTGTGTGGGAGTCAGGTGGCTGAGCGGTGAGGAAATCGGATTAGTAATCCGAAGGTTGCCAGTTCGATTCCCGGTCAAGCCAACTGATGTTGTGTCCTTGGGCAAGGCACTTCACCCTACTTGCCTCGGGGGAATGTCCCTGTACTTACTGTAAGTCGCTCTGGATAAGAGCGTCTGCTAAATGACTAAATGTAATGTAAATGTAATAAACCCTCACGGAAGACAAACAAACTAACCAGCCTTTACTTTAGAGAGGCTAGCGACATCGTATGAAAGGCTTCTTTCATTCATGTTGCAGTAAGAAGCGTCCTTACCTGAGGAATAAAGCAGAGCTAATGATCCTGTTTTTTTCCTAGTGGAAGTCTTTGTGTGTTTAATTAGAAAGTCAAATGTGCCGTTAGAGCAGCGGGTGGCTGCTATGATGGATCGTTCGTAGGTGTCACAACCCTCGTACGCTTGGGACTAAAATATCCAGAACAGTCGGTTTCTCTCCACCTTTCTGCCAGCTGGAGTAAGCTTATCTTCACCATGCTGGGGGCGGTTACACAGCCAAGAACATGGGAAACTAATGATTCCTTGATGTTGATACATATTGACCATGTGTATAGTTGAGGCTGTTCCAGTAGCATGCAGGATGTAAGCGCTGGGGTGTGGTTTGGGCTCAGCTGCAAGAGGCAGCAGGTGAGAGGGGCTCATGGGAGCAGAGCCCAGGTGAGGCTGGAGCAGGTGTTACGTGTTGGCTAATCATCCTCTCCCCTCGGTAATGCAGTAGCGTGCAGGAACCAGACAGGAACACTCACGAGACAGTGTCGGACAGGGCTACAGCCCTCCGAGGGCATCGTAGGATTTTTGTTTTTGTGTAAAAGAGAGGAGCGTTCTCTCCGACAGCAGGAGTGTAAAAACACAGGCCAGCTCAACCACAGTAATAACGTCAGAACCGTGCACTTGGTATCCTTGATTATCTGCCATACTAAATATACTCACTGTTTGAAATTCCCTTTGAATAAAAGCATTGCTAAATTAATATTAAACCAAACTGAATTACGTATGCTCTTTGCATTACGTCCATGTGTTTGTATTCATTACCGTTTCATAATGAGCCACAATCTAAATCCGAACCTGTATCAAAAGGAGTCAGGTGGCTGAGCGGTTAGGGAGTCAGGCTAGTAATCTGAAGGTTACCGGTTCGATTCCCTGCTCTGCCAGGTGACCTTGTGTCCTTGGGCAAG
Source organism: Osmerus mordax (assembly GCF_038355195.1). Classification (NCBI taxonomy): domain Eukaryota; kingdom Metazoa; phylum Chordata; class Actinopteri; order Osmeriformes; family Osmeridae; genus Osmerus; species Osmerus mordax. The sequence goes on along the minus strand of NC_090062.1, from coordinate 16,502,926 downwards.
GCACTTCACCCTACTTGCCTTGGGGAGAATGTCCCTGTACTTACTGTAAGTCGCTCTGGATAAGAGCGTCTGCTAAATGACTAAATGTAAATCTGAAAGGTATCGGGGCGCCCTGGGTTCAAATCCCTGGCCCTGCCTCTGCACATCAGCCCCTCTCTTTCTCTCCCGTCCAAACCGTCCGTGAGCATGAAGATAACGTGAGAGGGATCGACGGTCTGTTATGTCATGCTGTGTCCAGGCGGGCAGCGTACCATGTGCATGAGCTGGTCCCTCTCTAGTGTGGTCTTCTCTGCCAGGGTCACGATGCTGGCCAGGTATTGGTGAGCCGTCAGCTCCTTCTCCAGAGACGCCTCCATCTGCTGCTTCAACACGCCGATCTTCCTCTGGGCTTTCCTGAGGGAGGAAGCGACCAATCAGATTTAAGTACAGAAATATCAGTTATGAGCTTGCTTGTGATGAAAACAAATACGTATGCTGCCAATAAAGTAAGACATTTTCCCTTGATAAGATATTTTGGAATAACGTGACTCTATTCAGCAGATAAGCCATTTATACTAGCAACAAGTAAAAAGGTATTTAAAATAAATACAAAAACATTAGTTGTTGTGTGAATCCAAGATGGCCGTTCTGACCTGCTGGCGTGCCTGGAGAGCTCCCATTCTGCCTCCATGCGCTTGATGTCTGCGGCCAGGCCAGCCTTGTCCAGGACCAGACTCCTCTTCTCCGCCTGCAGGCTGGACACCCTCGCCTGCAGCTCCTCCACTTCGCTCCGCTGCCTGCCCTCCTCCTGCTCCAGTTGGCTGGGAGGACACACACACACAGGTGAGTGGGTGAGGTGTGAGTGTCTGTGGTATGGTTATAAAAATGAATAAAAAGAGATCACACTGTACTTATGTTTGTTGGTGCGTCAAGATTTGCAGTCAGAGTACAACAAACTCTATAGTTCATAATTCAATCTGACGTTCAGTTGAGTTCAAACTACGGCTCGACCTTCCATCCCGCAGTGACGAACGAACCGAAACGACCTCCATGTACCTGTGCGTCTACACTACCAACACCAAGCCTCCTTTTCTGCCTTTCTTAACGGCATCCTACTTTCAAAACTTTGGGTTTTTTGAAGTGCTTGTCTGGGGCCGTATCCTTTGTCTGGCTCGGTTAAGACGCATCACAGGATCTTCCTCTCACTCCATTTCCCCCTCGGATGAATAATCGAGCAGGAAGCTAATAGAGCCAGGGAGCCTCAGAGCAGGCTGTTAACAGGGCCACCCAAACCCAGACTTCAATGAGCCCTCGGCGGGTGGAAAACAGCAACAACAAAGTCTTCAAATAAATTCCCACGCCTTTGACTCTGTGAATAAATAAAGTTGAATAAACGTGGCGGGTGGTGAGCTACTGCTTGCCTGTTTTGGGTGCAATTCATTAATTTCAAAGTTTTCTTTCATCAAATGAAACAGAAGGTTTTTTTTTTATAGATTGCTGCCATTAGAGAATTTCCCTTCTGTGAAGATCACACTGGAAATTAATATGTGCCTTTGAGAATTAGATTTAGTAGTCTGACTAACAGTGGTGTGCAGAAGCTGGGGCTGGTCTTTTTCAGAGTAATTACTATTTTTAATGCATCATTTCCAAAATTAAATTGTAATTTGATAAATAAATGTTTTCTTTTATGTAAAAAAAATCAAAAAGATCAAAGCTGGCTCTACAGTTTTCCACATCACACGATTCATGCCACATTTTCAGGTTAAAAATACAATTTAAGAACATATTTGAGATCTCAGCAGAAGATAAAAGGTGGGGGATTGCAATTCTACTTTAATCCCAGCTCAGTTTGAAGTCAAAAACGGTCTCTCCCACTTTACCTCAGTGTTGGACTATCCCAAATTGGGGAATGGGCATATATTCGACTCTCATTCAACTAAATTATGTTCTCTTAGGAAATCCATGTGGAACAACAATCGCTTCACACAGAAGTTTGACCTCAAATGGTTCTGACAGATGAGGGAAGGTATTTCCAGCAATATTTGAGAGAGAATAAAAATAATATCCCATATAAACTGGATATAAAAGACTACTTCAAGGCCGTGACAGTCATCTAAAACATTTAGTGGATTTTGACCCTGAAGTATAGGACTAGCTGACTTCCTAATCAGTCTCCTGGGAGATGGGAGCTGTTAAAACAATAGCTGCAGACAGTTAAGGGAAGCCACACACACACACACAGAACCCCCCCGTCCCTGTCTGTCAGATAAACTCAGCTCATTTGTCACAGTGACCAGGAGACCAGCGGTGCGCTTCAAAAGTCTGAAGCAGCTCCTTTCCCCTCCTCCTCTTCTTCCCCCCCTCCTCCTCCTCTTCCCCCCTCCTCTTCTTCCCCCCCCTCCTCTTCTTCCCCCCCTCCTCTTCTTCCCCCCCTCCTCTTCTTCCCCCCCCTCCTCTTCCTCCCCTCCTCTTCCTCCCCTCTTCTTCCCCTCCTCTTCTTCCCCTCCTCTTCCCCCCCTCCTCTTCCCCCCCTCCTCTTCTTCCCCTCCTCTTCTTCCCCTCCTCTTCTTCCCCTCTTCCCCCCTCTCCTCTTCCCCTCCTCTTCCCCCCAGGGTACAAAGAACACGTATTCTGTTTTACCCCAACGCCCTGGGGCTCTCCATCTGAACAACAGAATTACCGAAATATTGTATCCCAGGCAGGCAGGCCAGGGTGTGGGGGATATGGTTATATACTGTTATGCATTAAAGATATACACCGGGTAAGACAGGACAGTTCGAGAGAGTGGGCCTCAGCCCCTCCTCCTACCGACCCCACCCCCACCCATCTGTCTACCGTTTGAGTTTGGTAGCGATGGCACAGTGCTCCTCCCAGCTGACGGCGTTCTCCAGGCAGGAGCGAGCCTGCTGGTGTTGGGCCTGCAGCATCCGCAGCTCTGCCCGGACCTCCCCCAGCTCGGCCTCCAGCCTCTGCTTCTCAGCCTCCAGCAACATCAGTTGCTTCGACACTTTGGTTACTACAGGAAGGGAGGGAGGGAGGAGAAAACAGAAGAGAAAGACAGAACAGGAAAAGAGAAGGAGAGGAGGGAGTGAGAGAGAGAGCAGTAGCAAGGATAGGTGAGGAGGATAAAATAAAATAGAGAGAGAGAGAAAGAGTTAGCCTGAATGTTCAAGGTCGTGCTCAGAAAAGATTTGGCTGTATCAGCGGTATACTGGCAGCCAAGAAAGGCTCACAGGTTAATGACAGATAGAGATGCAGCCATGACCAATCCTTTCAAAACATTCAGACGGAAATCTCAGGAGAGTGAGACTGAAGATGATTGAAAATAACCAGTAACATCACCCCCTCCTCCCAACTTCCTGTCCACCATCCTCCTCTGCCCCCTCCTCTTACCCTCCCTAGATGCTCCTCAGACCCTTCTGGCCCCATCCCCTCCCCTCCTCCTCCATGCCTGTCCCCCCCCTCCTGTTCCCCTCCTACCCTCACCCCCCCCCCCCCCCCCCCTTCTCCTAATTTCCTCCCCCTCCCTCACCCCTCCTCCTACCCTCAGTGTGGTGTCGGCTGTGGCTGTCCTTGGCCTTGGCATGCTGCACCTCCAGCTGTTCTATCAACACCTGGTTCTCCTGCAGCACCAGCCTGGCCTGCTCTTGAAGCTGCCTCCTGGGGAGAGCACGAAGGACAGGAGACACAGGGACAGACACAGAGAGAGAGAGAGAGAGACACAGGGACAGACACAGAGAGAGAGAGAGAGAGACACAGGGACAGACACAGAGAGAGAGAGAGAGAGACACAGGGACAGACACAGAGAGAGAGAGAGAGAGACACAGGGACAGACACAGAGAGAGAGACACAGGGACAGACACAGAGAGAGAGAGAGACACAGGGACAGACACAGAGAGAGAGACACAGGGACAGACACAGAGAGAGAGAGAGACACAGGGACAGACACAGAGAGAGAGACACAGGGACAGACACAGAGAGAGAGAGAGACACAGGGACAGACACAGAGAGAGAGAGACACAGGGACAGACACAGAGAGAGAGAGAGACACAGGGACAGACACAGAGAGAGAGACACAGGGACAGACACAGAGAGAGAGAGAGACACAGGGACAGACACAGAGAGAGAGAGAGACACAGGGACAGACACAGAGAGAGAGACACAGGGACAGACACAGAGAGAGAGACACAGGGACAGACACAGAGAGAGAGACACAGGGACAGACACAGAGAGAGAGAGAGACACAGGGACAGACACAGAGAGAGAGACACAGGGACAGACACAGAGAGAGAGACACAGGGACAGACACAGAGAGAGAGACACAGGGACAGACACAGAGAGAGAGAGAGACACAGGGACAGACACAGAGAGAGAGAGAGAGAGAGAGACACAGGGACAGACACAGAGAGAGAGACACAGGGACAGACACAGAGAGAGAGAGAGACACAGGGACAGACACAGAGAGAGAGAGAGAGACACAGGGACAGACACAGAGAGAGAGAGACACAGGGACAGACACAGAGAGAGAGAGAGAGACAGAGACAGAGAGAGACAGAGAGAGAGAGACACAGAGACAGACACAGAGAGAGAGAGAGAGAGACACAGAGACAGAGAGAGACACAGAGAGAGACAGAGAGAGACAGAGAGAGAGACAGAGAGAGAGAGACAGAGACAGAGAGAGACACAGGGACAGACACAGAGAGAGAGAGAGAGAGACACAGAGACAGAGAGAGACAGAGAGAGAGAGACAGAGACAGAGAGAGACACAGAGACAGAGAGAGACAGAGAGAGAGAGACAGGGACAGAGAGAGAGAGACAGAGAGAGAGACAGAGACACAGGGACAGAGAGAGAGAGGTAGAGAGAGACACACAAAGAGAGAGAGAGACACAGAGAGAGAGAGAGAGAGACAGAGAGAGAGAGAGACACAGGGACAGAGAGAGAGAGAGAGACACAGGGACAGAGAGAGAGAGACACAGGGACAGACACAGAGAGAGAGAGAGACACAGAGACAGAGAGAGACAGAGAGAGACACAGGGACAGAGAGAGAGAGACAGAGAGAGAGACAGAGACACAGGGACAGAGAGAGAGGTAGAGAGAGACAGAGAAAGAGACACAGAGACAGAGAGGTAGAGAGAGAGACACACAGGGACAGAGAGAGAGAGACAGAGAGAGACACAGGGACAGAGAGAGAGGTAGAGAGAGAGAGACAGAGAAAGAGATGGAGATGGACAGGGAGAGAGGTAGAGATGAAGACAGACAGACAGAAAGAGAGAGGTAGAGAAAGAGAGAAGAGGGGTAGAGAGAGAGAGAGAAAGATAGTGGTCAGAGACAAAAAGAGACAGACAGAGATAGACAAGAGAAAATTCATCACGCGTCCATCCAAGCTTGCGGGGCATGTGTACGGCACACAGAGAAAAAGAGAGAGAAAACAATCAGCAATGTAGATGTCCAGCTTCCAAACTCTTTTCCCTGAGCAGTGTGGAATCAAATCTGCAGAGAGCTGATAAGTTCAGAGCCCTGCGTGAACAAACTGTGTTTGGTAATTGCTTGTTCTGCGTGGCACCACAGAGGAGAGGCTCCTACCTCTGGGCAAACAACCCAGGATCCAAAGAAATAAACATGAACGCAGCCACTCACACGTGTAAAGTTCACTGCTCTCGGTTGGACGGAGAGAAAAAGTCTATATCCTCGTTGTACTCCGCTGAGAGCAACACTCCTGGCATTCTTAAATGTGTCGAGTGTACAAATATGCAACTTCACGAGCCCGGTACATATCTGTATGTATATTTAAAAAAATAATTACAACGGCGTACAGTACAGCACTAATTGCTCACACATGGGAAACAGGATTTGGGGATTGGAACTTACAGTAGCCTTTACAGAGGTCATAAAATAATGATTTACAGATTTAATTGTCATATAGATATTGTCCGTCTTCAAGGCATATTCAAAAGAGACAAAGGACAGAAAAGGAAAATACCCTTTGCATCACTCCCCATAGAAGTTGAAGATATTTTGAGAGAAGCTTATTGTTTCTTATTTCTTTATATACAGTCTTGTATGTGGCATAATCCCACAGCAAGAGCTTCTTACACACAGTGCGAAGGAGAATTCTGCACCTGCTTCTAAGAACACATGCAAATGTTATAATAATGTCCTTCTAGTACATAGTCTTCAAATGTGTTACACACACAGTATATAAACACAGGGTTAGATGAAATATTGACAAGATTTTCAGTTGTGGATATTCTCCTAAAAGAAGGGTGCTTATTCTATGACGGAGAGCGAGACTGTGGGAGAGAAATCGAGGATGTGGCAGACAGATGCGATCCAGGTCCTTGTATTTGCAAGTGGATAACAGTGCTAGTGGGTGTCTTTGATTTTCACTTGAACGTGAAGGAGAGACAATTACTGCCGTTTAAGGACGCCGGCCCGTGTAAATGCAGGCACTGTCAGAGCGACCAGATGTGGGCATACAACGATGTTAGCAACCTCTCCACGCTCTCAAACTATCACAACACGCACACAGAAGTCCTCACCACTCCTTGTGGCTGATCCCCCCGGTCTTTGTCAGTTCTTCATGAAGTCTCTCGTTCTCACGGACCACCTCCTCCACTCTCTGCCGGAATTTCCCCAAATCCTCCTGGATAGACAAGAAAGAAAAAGCATCTGAAAAGCACATTTGACTAATAGCTGCTAAAATACATTTACAGGTATAAGCAGAGCACCACACACACCATCTCCCTTGTGTTTATCGGTGTGTGATAATTACGGTAAACTCATTTGTGATACTCCTGGATAGACAAGAAAGAAAAAGCATCTGAAAAGCACATTTGACTAATAGCTGCTAAAATACATTTACAGGTATAGGCAGAGCACCACACACACCATCTCCCTTGTGTTTATCGGAGTGTGATAATGACAATAAACTCATTTGTGATAAGTAGCGGTGAAAACGATATAAAATGCCAGGAAAATAAGTGCTCGTCACAATGTGCAGTCAGGGCCCTACAGTACGACATTTTCTAAGTGCGTGTGGAATTAGTTTCACGCTACGCACAAACCAGGAAAACAACACTCGTCCACTCTCGGCCAATCACACGGAGAGACAGAACCTGCACAAGACATAGGAGCCGGGTCATCTGAATTTCACGCTTGAATATTCTAATTTAGAGTGAAGACTGCCGCTAATGACAATCGGAAGACGGCTTGATTTGAACACGAGCGTAACATGGAGACGATCAGAATCTCAACTGCTTTTCTTTGGCTTTCGGTAATGTTTGTGATTAAAGGGGAAACATAAAACTAATCGATTATGGCGGGAGGGTGAATTGTGACGGCCTATATTAAATAAAGATCAATTTGGCTTATTTTGCAAGCAAGACCCATTTTTTGTCTACCTACAAGCTTTAGCCGAATGCTATTCACTGGCATTCGTGAAATGAGTTTTGAGAAGCTGTAGTGGAATAGTAATTAACCCAGAACCCTAGTTTCAGGCCCGCCAAACCCATCCAAAAATGAGAGCATATAGCAACTTCCAACAGAGAGACGTTTCAGAAGCCAGAAATACCCAGACGTCATTCACAGCTGTCGGAACGGTTCGAGATCCTTCCCGACCCACTTGTGTGAGAATGTGTGCGGTGCACATGATTAAGCTCCTTGCTCCCTGAGGCAAGGGTTAGAACACTCTACCTTCTCTGAGGAGAGGAGAGAGAAGACTGGCCAGTAAACCCTGGTGAAGTTAAATATAAAAAATAAATCTATATAACTATACGCCGGTTCTGGACAGAGAGTGACATGCCCTTGAAGAGCTGGATGATTATCCCCGAGTAATTAATTCTCTCACGTTGCTACAAAGAAGCGACTGTATGCTACCTCTTGAGCCTCTTTAGATGTGGCCATAATGTCAGGGTAAACTCCATCACACAGCCTACTCTGATGTGATGAGCACTCAAAGATTCACAAAGGGAATATACGATCCATATTTAAAAGGGAATAGGTAATTGCGAGCAGTCAACTTTTTCCATGTGCGTTTCTCTCAGCCTGACGATGTATGCTACATCTTTAACTGCCACTTAGGGAGAGATATCCATAAATAGAAACGTGGCCAGCGCCAGTAGCCACTGCGGTATCAAAATATATCCGAATATTATTTCTCACATTCTCAGTTCTTCCGAACAAGCCACACCATCAACGAGCACAGTAGTATAGGCTGTTCACGTGCCCTCAACTCCACAATGGGTCGAATAGTTTGTCTCCTTCTGACACTTCCACTTACCTCCAGCCTCTCCTGTCTAACACGTCTCTCCCACGGTCTTATTCCTGCTGAAAACACAGCAGGAGGCCTACAACCCTGAGGTAACCCGATGCATTACTGATTTAGGAAGGCTGGATAAAAAGCTTACTCTTACATTTACATTACATTTACATTTACATTTAGTCATTTAGCAGACGCTCTTATCCAGAGCGACTTACAGTAAGTACAGGGACATTCCCCCGAGGCAAGTAGGGTGAAGTGCCTTGCCCAAGGACACAACGTCAGTTGGCATGACCGGGAATCGAACTGGCGACCTTCGGATTACTAGCCCGACTCCCTCACCGCTCAGCCACCTGACTCCTGACTCTTCGTTGGTGCACAAAGACATGTATGTATTCATGACAAGGCCAAGAACTCTGAACCCCCCCCCCCCCCCCTCCCCTTTTTCGATTGTCTCGGATTAAAAAGGACTTCAACATTGTTTTGTCGATATATATTTTTTCCATTAAAGTGGCGCACGTTTTAATGTATTTCACCTAGGCTAGACAGCAGGAAGGCATCTGATTGAACAGATGTCACTGCATTGCATTCTCTCTCCTCGCAATCTAGCAGGACTATTCTCATCGAGAAAGTTCTTCTCAAGAACACAAGTACGTTCTTATGATAGATTAGGCTCATGTCACAGGCCTAATGCAGGGACACTTCATAACTCACTTTCACTGGACAAACAAGTCTTCACACATGGAAAAACACACATATGCACCCTCACACACACACACTTACCTCGACTGACTGCAGAAGTACATCTTTTTCACTCAGCCTGTCCTCGTACGCCAGCATCAACGGGGATAAATATTTCATGTCCAGCTACACAAGGGCAACAAAGATCACAGCCGAGTTTAGCCACATCAATAAATCACAACCCGACCACATTACTGCACACTAATTGCTCATTATAATGTCATTAAACACCATAAAGCTACAGCTTATTGAGGAAATAATTCTCTCTCCAAATGCTGCCTGATCACCGTGATAACGTGACAGTTCTGATCACCGTGGTAATGTGACAGTTCTGCCAGCTTTGAGACACCAGAGGAGAGGGGAGATAATGGATTACAGGCTGGCTTCCAGAAGGATTATTCTGGGTTTTGCATGGGTACAGGGCACAGGGAGAATTGGCACTAGATGGAGGTGAGCACAGTAAGGAGAAGTGGTAACACTCACTCCCCTCCTCTCCTGCCCATCAGATGCACTCATCCACACTGAGATCTGTCTGGTGTTAGGTTGGACCCCCCCCTCCCTCCCTCCTCTCCCCCCCCACCTCCTCCCTCCCCCCTCCTCCTCTTCCCCCCCCCTCCTCCTCCTCTTCCCACCCTCCCTCCTCTTCCTCCTCTTCCCCACCCCCCCTTCCCTCCCCTCACCCCTCCTCCTCCTCTTCCCCCCCTCCCTCCCTCCCTCCTCCTCCTCTTCCCCCCCCCCTCCTCCTCCTCTACCCCCCCTCCTCCTCCTCCTCTTCCCCCCCTCCTCCTCTCCCCCCTCCTCCTCTTCCCCCCCTCCTCCTCCTCCTCCTCTTCCCCCCCCTCCCTCCTCCTCCTCCTCTTCCCCCCCCTCCCTCCTCCTCCTCCTCTTCCCCCCTCCCTCCTCCTCCTCTTCCCCCCCCTCCCTCCTCCTCTTCCCCCCCCCCTCCCTCCTCTTCCCCCCCCCCCTCCCTCCTCCTCCTCTTCCCCCCCCCTCCCCCCCTCCCCTCGTGAGGATGGATGTTGTGTTCCCACTGAACTGTGGAAGACGAAGCGAGCGAACCGTCTCACCAGCCATGGGGGTGCAGATCCTTTCGTCGGCAGACCACCGACCCTGGAACTCTGCGGGAGGAAAGGAGAGAGACCTTGAGACCCACGCAACACCTCATCATGGCACGAACCAGGGTCTGCACTCTGCAGCCGATTTCACAGACATGGTGATATCTACAGCGGTAGATAATGAGTCCTTCCTGCAGTGGTAAAAGGTGATGTTTACGTTGCTAATTGGACCTGTGCTCAATTAGCAGCCTCTGGGAGCCAGAGCTTTATATCCTTACATATTTAAAAGTGCTGGCTGTGTTACCTCTCCTGTTCTACTTTTCTTTAACGCGTTTCGTCACGTAGCTTAACGGCTTCCTGCGTGATAGAGGGAGGACGGGGATAATGGTGGAGAGATTCCTCCTGGCAGGGATTCTCAGCTGGAGGTAGCCATTATTAAAAGTAAAACCCTCTCTTGATCAGGCTCGTGTGGAACCGTACACGCAGAGCAGTCGGAAGGCAGTTACTTGAGAACTTAGCAGAGCAAAACGGGCAATTTTGGAACAAAATACCAAAATCCCAGAAGGATCATTAGTGTAGTCCATACGATTGGATGTAATTGCAATTAGTGTGGTGTATTCTAATGGGAGTAGCATGGAAATGGGGCCTTAGTCTTAAATAGAGGGGTATTGCATGAAAGCTCTTTGACCATATTATAACACTTGCTTTGTAGCAAAAACGTTGGTTGTCTTTCCTTTCATCACCAAGACATTTAGGTCTCGTCTTAAAACGTATTTTTATTTTTTGGCTTTCGAGTCAGTTTAGGGTCACTCGTGCTTAATTGTTTTTGTTTGTTGTTTCTATTTATTGTTGTTTGCCTTATTTGATAACTTTGTACAGCACTTTGGTCGGCATTGGCTGTTTTTAGATGTGCTTTATAAATAAACTGACTTGACTCTGAACTACTTCATAGCTAAAAAGCAGTTGGCCGGGGGGATTTAGAGAGTGGGTTTGAAAGAGAACAAAGGGGACTGAAAAACGAATGAAATCTCCTGTCCTCTTCCTAATGTATATTCATGTCCCTTGTGGTATTGAGAGAGAGCAGGCCAGTGCATCAGCACCATTAGGTTGTCCATCTTCTAGGCACACCTGCCCTCCTGGGTCAGCCCAGTGTCACTGCTTGTAAAGTCCCTGCTGGAAATGTGTGTGGGGGAGGAGTTGGTGTGTGCGTTTGAAAGAGAAAGGGAGAGGTATTAGAAAAGAGCGAGAGTGTGCGTATTTAAAAAAGAGAGTGTGTGTGTGTGTCTGAATGAGTGTGTGTGTCTGAATGAGAGTGTGTGTGTGTCTGAATGAGAGTGTGTGTGTCTGAATGAGAGTGAGTGTGTGTGTCTGAATGAGAGTGTGTGTGTGTGTGTCTGAATGAGTGTGTGTGTGTGTGTCTGAATGAGTGTGTGTGTCTGAATGAGAGTGTGTGTGTCTGAATGAGAGTGAGTGTGTGTGTCTGAATGAGAGTGAGTGTGTGTGTCTGAATGAGAGTGTGTGTGTGTGTGTGTGTGTGTCTGAATGAGAGTGAGTTTGGGTACACGCTGACCCCACGGGGGGGGGGGGGGGGGGGGGGGGGGGGGGGGGGGTGAAATCCCATAACAGCAGCGATCCTCTGGATCCATGAGCAGACGTGCGAGCTCGCTGACCTGAAACTGAAGTGAGGGGATGCGGCTCCCTGCTGGGACCTGGTCCGTTTTAAACTGAGCGTTCATGTCCAATCATGGAAGCAGCACAGTGGGATCCAGGACTCTGGTCCCCTCCACACGCAGAGCCTCACAGCAGGGGAGGAAGTTCAAGGAAAGGCTTTCAAGCATTGCAGGTTAACCCTTGTGTTATCTTCGGGTCATTCTGACCCATCAGTCATTGTGACCCACCGTCGTATTGCGACAACTTTACCGCATACAAAAACTAAGTTAAGCATTTTCTTTTAACCGTTGGGTTGTCTCACATTGCGAATGTTAAAATATATATTTTTTATTTATTTTTTGTATTGGGTAAAATTGGGTAAACACAACGATGGTTCGTTATGAACCTTTGGGTCATGTGACCCGAAGGCAGCACGAGGGTTAATATAAGGTGTGCCCCTAAATTTTCTGCTTGTGCTCCTAAAATTCAGTCAGGGGCTACTGTGCTCCTAGTAAAAAAAAGGTAGTCTGGAGCTCTGATATATATATATATATATATATATGGCTGTTCATGATTGTTCAACATCAAAGTTTCTTACACATTATCTGAACTTACGCAATATAACTTATCTTGAGATGAGTCAGAACTATCTTGAGATTCTGCTTTGGTTAGGTAATAGAAATTTGACGGAATCAGTACATCAGCACATCATACTTTCTTACTGCAACTGTGGATGAAAGCAGATGCTTCCGAGGTAACTACGAACAAGAAAAAAAATTATAATAATTATGTAAGCTACTTAGCCTATAACCTTTTTTTGTCAACTACAGTGTAATCTATTTAAGGAGCTGAGGCAATGGCTTTCCCTAGCCTCCATATTGCATTAACCAAAAAAAAAGAATATATATTTTTTTTTTACCATCGAAATAGCCCATCACAGACTTCAAATTAACTTCAAATTCTCCCATCTCGGCCGAATCATTCACTTAAGTCAGAGACGGTAATTGCATTTCACTATCTCCCCGCCAAATCTTCAAGCCATTAGGACAGAAAGTTCTTTGAAGCAGAAAAAGGAGCCAAAGTCAAGTCTTTCTCTTTACAGCCACCAACAACATGCTGCGTGCTCCAATCCTAAAAATACACTTTCTAAAATTCTTATCCTAAGGAGATATAGTCCCTGAAACTATCAGGGGGGATTTAATGGGAATAGTAATCAAGAGAGATAATATAGCTGAGCCTGCAGCGATGGATTCACTCAGCATGCTGTTAGTTCCCATGGGTGCAGCGGTACCTTAAGGGGTAAACAATAAGTGGGTCGCAACTGTACTAGGAAGACACGTATGGGATTTGATGGATGATATTATTGTCTTATCCTCGAGACCCTGACATAGCAATTTGTCACAGTTTGAGAAGCTAGATGTTGCCGTTGTTGAAAAATATTTTGAGCATGAAAATGTCAAGTAAGGTTAGATACTACCAATCAATGCCAAACTCTCGAAGGGACAACCAATAAATAAATAGAGACGTAACTTCAAAATTACAAATCACGGATATCTATTTTTTTTATAATGCAGTGTCTCCCCTACCATTATATTAGGGGGGCGCCCCGCCCAGAACATTTAGCACACCTTATATTAACCTGCAATGCTTGAAAAGCCTTTCCTTGAACTTCCTCCCCGGCACCCCCCACCCCCCCTGGAAGGTCAAGCTAATAATAAAAAATAAAAATACATTTTAATGATTTTTTTAATATATATATATATATATATATAGCGCCAGATCACAAAATAAGTCATTTAAGGTTACCTTTCCTATACATCCCCCCACCATTATATTTCCCCCCCCACAAAAAAGCTGTAAACCTAGGGGGAAACACTGCAATGACTCAATTTGTACTAGATGGCCAGTGTGGTTTACCTCTTCCTTGCCCAGGGGTCTGAAGCGGGCCTGGTATCTGCTGAGCTCCACATTCAGCCGGTGGACGGTCATCTTCAAGCTGTCATTCTCATCCACCAGCTCCTGGGCCTGCTGCCTCAGACTCAGAAGTTCTGCTTGCTCACCTGCAGGGGGCAGCGCAGGCAACAGACACACTCATCAGCTCCCTACAGAGACTGCAGAAGAAGACTTCTATTCACAGAATTAGCTAGTTTGAGCTAGTCACTAGTAAGGGGGATGGTAAGTTGATCCGACGTCCAGGATTTCAATTAAACCCTTCACCACCCCCTCACCTCATTCTCCCTGTATCCCCCAGCCCACCTCACCCTCCTTCTCCCTGGACCACCCCCTCCTTCTCCCTGGATCCCGCATCCAACCCCACCCTCCTTCTGCCTGGATCCCCCAGCCCACCTCACTCTCCTTCTCCCTGGACCACCCCCTCCTTCTCCCTGAATCCCCCAGCCCACCCCACCCTCCTTCTCCCTGGACCACACCCTCCTTCTCCCTGGATCCCCCAGCCCACCTCACCCTCCTTCTCCCTGGACCACCCCCTCCTTCTCCCTGGATCCCCCATCCAACCCCACCCTCCTTCTGCCTGGATCCCCCAGCCCACCTCACCCTCCTTCTCCCTGGACCACCCCCTCCTTCTCCCAGGATCCCCCAGCCCACCTCACTCTCCTTCTCCCTGGACCACCCCCTCCTTCTCCCTGGATCCCCCAGCCCACCTCACCCTCCTTCTCCCTGGACCACCCCCTCCTTCTCCCTGAATCCCCCAGCCCACCCCACCTGCGGTGGGGCCCGTCTGAGCGGAGGCCCTGCTGAGCTCCAACTGTCGCTCCAGCTGCTGCAGCCGCTCGTGGCTCCTCTGCAGCTGGAGGCTCTGTTCTGTGCAGCGCTGCTCCAGGGCCCTGCGCTCTGCCGCCAGGCCCTGGTTCTGCTCCGTCAGGGCCCGCGTCATCTCCCTCTGCACTTCCAGCACCTCCCTGTAGGCCTCTCGGGGCCCTTGGGGGTGGGTGGTGGAAGGGAGGTGGAGTGGAGGGTAAAGGGGAGGGGGGTGGAGGGTAAAGGGGAGGGGGATGGAGGGTAAAGGGGAGGGGGGTGGAGGGTAAAGGGGAGGGGGGTGGAGGGTAAAGGGGAGGGGGGGTGGAGGGTAAAGGGGAGGGGGGTGGAGGGTAAAGGGGAGGGGGGTGGAGGGTAAAGGGGAGGGGGGTGGTGGGTAAAGGGGAGGGGGGTGGAGGGTAAAGGGGAGGGGGGTGGAGGGTAAAGGGGAGGGGGGTGGTGGTTGTGTAGTGGTCAGATGTATGGAAGGTGGCAGAGAGGACCGTGAGGATGCCAACACACCAGGAAACAGGGCAGGAGCACACACAACGCACACAACACAACACACACAACACCACGAGACAGAGCGAAAACACAAACAAGGGAAAGAAAAAGGGAAAACGTCAACATAAAATCCATAAAAGGAAGTGTATGAGATTTACCACAACACCACCAAATCAACCCCCAAAAAATAGGGAATATCTTCAGAGCCCTCAGAACACCAAGCCTGGGAGAAGTTTTATTTTCTAGTCATTACTTTGTGACTTTGCCTCCGAAAAACAAGCATCATCACTTCTAAAGTGTGAGCGGTGTTGATCGCTCGTGTGCTGGCTGAGCAGTTTGAGAGTTTATGTTAGACACCCAAAGTTTTTCTGATCAGTATGCCTGGTCCACAACACAGCTACATTGGAATTCATGGTCTTTGATGCATTTTTGGTTTGTCCAGCGCCTACCATGGCTGCAGGTCCAGATGCTGCTTGTCTACCCCCCCCCCCCCCCCCCCCCACTCCCCGTTGCAAGTCACGTGTTTTTGTAAATGTTGTTGTGCTTATGTGCTGAGGTTTTTGTCTGTTCCCACACTGTACTCCTCTAGGAGCATTGTCTGGGTGTTGCCTTTTTCTCTCCTCCTCTCTCCTCATGTTATGCTGTAACTTTCTAGTCTGGTCCTGTCTACCCCCTTGTCATGTTTGTGTATTAGAAACTGCAAGTGGCAGCTCGGATCTAACATGGATTTGAGAGACCGCAGATAGAGTGCGGCTAGTTTGGTTTGTTAATCGTTTTAGATCAACACTTGTATTATTGATTTTGTTGATTTTATGTAAAGCAATTTGAGCTGCAATTCTTGTATGAAAAGTGCTATATAAATAGTCTTACTTACTTACTTACTGTTTGTATGGAAAAAAAAACACTGTTAAAAACAAGGACAAAAAAGGCTAGTGTTGACAAAACAAAATAACAAGCTTATTAAAATAACTTTCATTTTCACTTACTGAGAAGGGGGAAAATGATACAAAATCCATAATAAGCAGCATCGCTAGAAAGAGGATTACTCACTGGATGGATTTCTGTAGCTGCATACAGATTTCTCCAAGCAGAGCCTGGTTGTGTTTGCATAATAGCATAGCTGCATGTTAGTGTTGCCCAAGGTGATAGTATTGACTCTTGAGCAGTGTTTAAGCCAAGAAATTGCAATTAGCCTGCCGTTGCTCCATCCCAGTAACTAGGACTGGTTTAACATTTAGTCATTTTAACATGATGATAGTCCTTTGCATGAATTCAATTAGTATGCATGGTGGCCAAAACCTACGTGAAATGTCAACAATCTCATAAAATTCGCATTTATAGCACATATCCCCAGACTAGCAAAGACGAATCCACAAGTTAACCAAAAGCAAACTCTCTCTAGCATGAATGAGGATGAAGTAAGGGCCCGCGTCCAAATATTTTGTACTCATCTCCATTTCCTCGCCTCCTACATCTAATGGAGAAGTTGCAAGCGGATGTAAGCTGTGGTTAAGATGCCGCGAAGAAGAAAGAAGAAACATTGGCAGTAGAACAGAACGCTAACTGAGCAGCGCGTAGCAACAGCACAACACGGCCCAACACAGCACACAGCATGATGCATGCAGCTCTGATCTACTGTACTAACCTGAACTTCCACCTGTCCTGCTATCTGTACTCTTCTTCTGGGACTTCTTTGTCGATGAACCCTGGTTCTCTTTGGGAGACCGAGCGCTTGTGTCGTCCGTAAAATCTGGGATAAAAGAAGACGAGTCAAGATAATTCAAATAATATCGAATTGTTTTATTGTGACGTTGAAATATCTATCTTTGCAGGGCTGTGAAGATATCTGGACTCATAACTTCAATTCCAGTCACAGGCAAACCAAATGTTGGCTTAACAGTATACAAAATGCCATTAACTGTTATAGTCTAATAAGGTTTACTATCAAAGATTGCCTTTTTTACTGTCTCTTAACCCTAACCCAGGTAAACTTTCGTTGTGGGTTACGTCACTGAGAGTGTCACTCCCTTTAATGATATTTGACAGTTGCTGTGGCTTTATGTAAGACGATTCAGAGAACTTTTAAAGTACCCCTCTAGGATAGTCCAGAGCAGAGTTAACAAGCTAAAAGCAAGGACAAGGGCATCTCAAGAGACGCGATGGCAATTCCCCGCATTCCAGTTATATTCATTAAAATTCCTTTCATCGCTAGCCTCACTCATTTCCCCTCTGAACAACAGAGGCCACGGTCAATTAGTAACACAGAGCAGAGGAACACTCAAACGGCGGGAAAGTGTCTTTATGAGGTGGACCAAAAAGATTCAATTAATCCTTGAAATGGAATGCGTTAGTTTTAGCTAGCGAGCACGGAGACATGCTCGTTTAGATTGTAAATCTGACATTTGGTTAATCCACAAGGAGCATCCACAAGGAGTGATATCTTCCTGACCGGGAAACTGGGAGTTCTTACCCGGGGAAGGCATGGCCCTGTTAGATGAAGGCCTCCGCTCCGGTTTAGGCGAAGGCTTAATGAGTTGCAGAAAGGGGAGAATGAGAGAGGGAATGGAAAAACAAAAGAATGAGTCATTAAAAATACTGAAGTATTTTTTTTTTTTTTAACTGCACCCCCTCTCTGCTAGTTCTCAGCTGTTATGCACACTTGGAAGGGGGGTGTGGGAGATAAGTAGGAAAGCCTGTCACTGTGGTGATAGCGGCCGAGACATTTAGCATCGCAATGAGTGTGAGATTATCAACTACCGTGAGACGGAAAGGGGAAGATGGTAAATCCGAGCCCTGGCCCAGTGGTGTCCACCGGTATCAGCATCAAACGGTAATGACTTGGCAAAAATGGAAAAACATCCCCGGAAAAACGTTGGACTGGGTCATCAGCAGCTCCATGCTGCCATTACGATTTATTTTTTTACACATGATTCCATTCTGTACACAGCCGGTTACGGATCGATTTTCTTATTCACGGTTGCAGACATAGAAAGTGAATGAATGCTATTGATTTTCTGACTGTACCAAAATAACAATTAAACTAATGTAGCTATATTGCTGTCACTGTGCCATAATGGTTATATAAAACAATTGGGAGGGGGGGGTGAACCTGCGACTTCTCGGTCTGTACTATAGATTGTATAGTGAAATGCTTTACCCACTGAGCTATTCCCCGTCCTAAGAGATCAACTTCTTTGTATGATGCCGCAACTGGAGTAGCACTCTTAATTTAATTGTTGAGAGCTACACAATGACAACAAAGGCTTTCAGTTTCAGTTTGGGGTGACTGCAGGCAGATGAGCCGGGTTATCCTGGTGGGGAAGGCACTCTAATCTGGAGCCACGAGGGTGGATGGGGCTTGTCTGCACTGGCAGCATTGCTCCACAGAGGGATCCTCTCTGGCTGAGAGAGGCCACCTGCTGGTGTGTGTGTGTGTGTGTGTGTGTGTGTGTGTGTGTGTGTGTGTGTGTGTGTGTGAGAGAGAGAGAGAATGTGAGAGAGAGTAAGGGGTGGGGAGGGTAAAGAGACAGAGAGAAAGGGAATGTGAATAGTGAGAGTTAGAGGAATAGTGAGTTATTGAGAGAGAGGAATAGTGAGTTATTGAGAAAGGAATAGTGAGTTATTGAGAAAGGAATAGTGAGTTATTGAGAGAGAGGAATAGTGGGTTATTGAGAGAGGAATAGTGAGTTATTGAGAGAGAGAATTAGTGAGTTATTGAGAGAGAGGAATAGTGAGTTATTGAGAAAGGAATAGTGAGTTATTTAGAGAAGAATAGTGAGTTAAAGAGAGGAATAGTGCGTTATTGAGAGAGGAATAGTGAGTTATTGAGAGAGGAATAGTGAGTTATTGAGAGAGAGAAGTAGTGAGTTATTGAGAGAGAGAAATTGTGAGTTATTGAGGAGAAAGTTAGATGGGTAGATGACATTGACAAAGAGAGAAAGTAATGGCGAGTTAGAGAAATGGAGGGTATAATTGAGATTTTAAGAGAGAGAGAGAGAGAGATAAGTGAGAGTTGAGAGAGAGATAAGTGAGAGAGAGAGAGAAGTGAGAGTTGAGAGAGAGATAAGTGAGAGAGAGAGCGGGGAGTAGTGAGAGTTCGGGGAGGGAAGGAGTAGTGAGAGTTAAGGGAGGGAGGGAGTAGTGAGAGTTAAGGGAGGGAGGGAATAGTGAGAGTTAAGGGAGGGAGTAGTGAGAGTTAAGGAGGGAGTAGTGAGAGTTAAGGGAGGGAGTAGTGAGAGTTAAGGAGGGAGGGAGTAGTGAGAGTTAAGGAGGGAGGGAGTAGTGAGAGTTAAGGGAGGGAGGGAGTAGTGAGAGTTAAGGGAGGGAGGGAGTAGTGAGAGTTAAGGGAGGGAGGGAATAGTGAGAGTTAAGGAGTGAGTAGTGAGAGTTAAGGGAGGGAGGGAGTAGTGAGAGTTAAGGGAGGGAGTAGTGAGAGTTAAGGGAGGGAGTAGTGAGAGTTAAGGAGGGAGTAGTGAGAGTTAAGGAGGGAGGGAGTAGTGAGAGTTAAGGGAGGGAGGGAGTAGTGAGAGTTAAGGGAGGGAGTAGTGAGAGTTAAGGGAGGGAGGGAGTAGTGAGAGTTAAGGGAGGGAGTAGTGAGAGTTAAGGGAGGGAGGGAGTAGTGAGAGTTAAGGGAGGGAGTAGTGAGAGTTAAGGGAGGGAGTAGTGAGAGTTAAGGGAGGGAGGGAGTGAGAGTTAAGGAGGGAGTAGTGAGAGTTAAGGGAGGGAGGGAGGGAGTGAGAGTTAAGGGAGGGAGTAGTGAGAGTTAAGGGAGGGAGGGAGTGAGAGTTAAGGAGGGAGTAGTGAGAGTTAAGGGAGGGAGGGAGTGAGAGTTAAGGGAGGGAGTAGTGAGAGTTAAGGGAGGGAGGGAGTGAGAGTTAAGGGAGGGAGTAGTGAGAGTTAAGGGAGGGAGGGAGTGAGAGTTAAGGAGGGAGTAGTGAGAGTTAAGGGAGGGAGGGAGTGAGAGTTAAGGAGGGAGTAGTGAGAGTTAAGGAGGGAGGGAGTGACTGGGCTCATGGCTCAGGCAGCAGTCTGATGGGAGCACAGCTCTCCAAGTCTCCCTGCTGGTCGTCTGGTGCCCGTGGGCACGGGGGAGTCATGGAGAGGTGTGATTGGAAGGCCCAGCAGAGGCAGTGTAGTCACACACATTCATTTCAGCCTCAATTATCAGACTAGTAGCAAACATGACAGGCCTATTAAAAAACCTCCTGACCCCTCCACCACAGCAGTGTTTGTGTGTGTGTGAGAAACTGAAGGGCAATGCACAGGTGCAGGTAACAAAACACCCTCCCCTCCCACTCAATCTCTCTTAAACTGTTGTCCTTCAATGTCTCATGGGGAAACACATTATTAGTCGGGGGGGGTTTGGCTCAAAAAATCAAGGTCAGTCCACCCTGAGGCAAACGGACTGACTGACCATGAAATCAACTCAAGAACTAGGAAGCAACAACCTACCATTTAGCTGTGGGATCAAAATTAACCTAATTAATCAAAAGAATGGCATAGCTGAGGGTAAAATTACAAGCAGGAGGAAAAAGAGGGGAGAGAAAAAAGAAAGTGTCTTACCGTTCTGAATGCCCCCTTTTGGACCTCAATTTCCTCTGGAATAAAGTGTTTGATATTAATTGCGGTCATTAAGCGAGTCAATTTTACCCTACGCAGTGCAGGGTTATTTGGCAGCTGCCCTCATCAAAGTGAACTCAAGGAGTCCTACAACTTTGATGATACAACAGAAGAACAACTAATTTGTTTAATTAGATTCCAACATCATAACGAAGTGTGACGCACATTAAGGATCGTTTTTATTATCCTTTGACATGACAGCTAATCAGTAAAGGTAACTGTTCAAACATCTCACCACACACTCATGCGTCACGCTGGACGCTCTCCATTACTCCATGTAGACACAAACACGTCATTCAACTAATCCTTACAGTACTATGCATATTGATCAGTCATTACAGCCTAATATAATACTCACAGCTGCCGTCGCGATCTAATCTGAGATTTAACATTGCAGGACTGTTTCGTGTGACACAAAAAATTTGTTGTGGGAAAAGCATTCACTCAACTAAACCTTGATGTACAATGCATACGGATCAGTCACTAAAGCCTAATAGAATCATTCATAGCTACCAGTGTGATCTAATGTGAGAGGTAACGTTGCAGGACTGTGGAACACGGTGTGTTTAGTGGGACAGGAAGTCAGAGAGGGTATGTCCGGGGCTGGAGAGACTCACCTCGGGGGAGAGGGGACACTATGCCGAGAGAGTCATCCGTCTCCTCGACTCCCTCCGACTGGAAACCCTGCGGAACCAGGAGAAAGATGGTCTTGGTACGCATACACAGCAACCCAGGCACACACAGAAACACACTTTTCCTTGTTTGAAAGTCTGACGTGACCTCTTGCATGCATCTCTCTGCCAGGTTCATGTCTTTTTAAAGAATATCTTTAATTCAGGACTTTCATAGGGTGTCCCTCGGGGAGGCATGTCAGTGTGTCCTGGTTTAATCATGAGAAACATCACACTTAAGACACCATCTTCCAAAACTCCATCTTGCAAACTACCTTCACATGGGCCACCATGAAGCATCTCAGTGCTAGAGCCTGAAGCATTATGACACACACAGATCTAGAACCATCTCAGTGCTAGAGCCTGAAGCATTATGACACACACAGATCTAGAACCATCTCAGTGCTAGAGCCTGAAGCATTATGACACACACAGATCTAGAACCATCTCAGTGCTAGAGCCTGAAGCATTATGACACACACAGATCTAGAACCATCTCAGTGCTAGAGCCTGAAGCATTATGACACACACAGATCTAGAACCATCTTGGTGCTAGAGCCTGAAGCATTATGACACACACAGGTCTAGAAGCATCTCGGTGCTAGAGCCTGAAGCATTATGACACACACAAATCTAGAAGCATCTCGGTGCTAGAGCCTGAAGCATTATGACACACACAGATCTAGAACCATCTCAGTGCTAGAGCCTGAAGCATTATGACACACACAGATCTAGAAGCATCTCAGTGCTAGAGCCTGAAGCATTATGACACACACAGATCTAGAAGCATCTCAGTGCTAGGGCCTGAAGCATTATGACACCCAGATCTAGAAGCATCTCAGTGCTAGAGCCTGAAGCATTATGACACACACAGATCTAGAAGCATCTCCGTGCTCGAGCCTAAAGCATTATGACACACCCAGATCTAGAAGATTAAGGTGATCTCCTGCTATCCATATGTCATGCTAATGACAAGTGCTTGGTTCTTAAGCTGAAGCAACTCGCTCTAATGGTTGATAAAGTTATAGTCCTCCAGAGTTAATTGCACCCAGATCCTCGTTTATAATCCATACTCAATTTCAGGCCTTTAAATAAAAAAAGCACGAAAAAATTGTGAGTACAGCTGAATTCAGCTACCATCCAATCAAACGTTTATGCGGGGAAGGAACCCAAACACAAGCCTAATGAAGTGGCTCGATAACAATGCATATTTCATCGCATTACAGTTCAAAGTAATCCACCATGTTGTGTCCCGCAGAGCAGAGATCACTCCTGCATCTTGCATGGGCCACACAGTAGAGGGGAAGTGCAAAGTCTGCAGATAGCCGGATTCCAAACGATCACATCCATCTAAGAGAGCTCCCTACATTATAAAACAACCGTTAAAATGGCAGGTCTACGAGGGTAGTTAAACCGAACGTTGGTGGCGAGGATGAAACTACACCTGTCTCACAAAACGAGGCTGTAACAAAGAGTGGAATATGTTTCGAAGACTAGCTTCACATATCTACCTAGCGGTTAGACAAAGAAAACAAACAGCAGATGGTGTTTGGCGTATGGTCCACAGACGTGCCAGGCTAATTGTTGTCGAGTGGGGAGGGGTGGGGGGTTCATCTCATCAGTTCTAACTCATTTTAGTGTCATATCCTGGAGGGGGCCATCCATTCTGATGTACCAAAGCGATCCTCATCACTTAACAGAGACAGCTGTTACTGTGGCATATGTTGTAGGAGTTGAAGATCTATAGGGCTTCACTCGTTCTATCTTCATTCAGTCAAGTAGAATGAAGAAAGACAACACCAATTTATATTTCCCTTGAGTATGATAATGTTGTCTATATCAACATTTGTGTGCGATACGTTTCGTGGCAAATGTGGTGTTTCCATAGTGATAACCTCAGTTCAAATACGCAAGCTTCCTTGGTTCAACAGGCACTGCTGTAATCAACCCAAAATCAGAGGAGCAAATGTAACTGAACAGCTCCACCTTAAGGATCCATATGGTTGTGACAGAAATTCAGAAGGACGTGCGTTGACATTGTACAAGACAAGTCTACTACCTATTACGGCAAGTATAAAACACATGACAAATTGCCAAAAAGAAATACAGAAATAATATTGAAATACATAACACATAGAAAGACTTAAGCTACAACTAGAATTTTTTTTTTTTTTTTTACCTTGATCAAAATATTATCTGATATTTCCCACCTGTTTCAAAGGCTTCGCATAAACGTCGTCCGTGGTTCTGCTTCGACTCCTCCCCTGCCTGTCTAGAGACTGGTAGACATGATCGTCCTCTGACAGCCCCTCTCTCCCTAGGACCTCTTCTTCCTCGTCTTCGTCATAGTCTTCATCAGAGCATCCAGGAGAGGGCAAACGAGGCCTGTCAGCCAAAGACTCTCTCCATCTGTCTCTGAAATGGAAAGGCATTAGCAACAGATCACAGATCAACCGCCTTGAAGGAAGACATCACTCATATTTAGTCAGCACTGGCCATTAGGTGCCAAACTCAGCTGAACACTTTGGCAGTGTAGCCAGAGATTTCGGATAACTAACTACTATTGGCATTTGTAATGCCGTAGCTTAGGATGGGAAGTGGTGCTGATTAACGGTTCTTTTGAACACATCAGAGCGACTGTGCTAACAACTTACTCGGTGTAGAGAGCAGTGCTGGCGGGAGGTTGGAAAATATTGTCGTTTTCCAAGTGAGAACAGTCGCTCTCGGAGAGGGATCTAGAAAAGGATCGCGTGGGAGGGATGGCCACCGTCCGCCCGGTCAGCGAGGAAGACAAGATGGCTGCTGCCAAGGCTGATCTGTTAACATGTTGAAAGGGGACAAGGGAGTCAGATGGCTGAGTGGTGAGGGAATCGGGCTAGTAATCAGAAGGTTGCTAGTTCGATTCCCGGCTATGCCAACCAAATGACGTGTCCTTGGGCAAGGCATTTCATCCTACTTGCCTCGGGGGGAATGTCCCTGTACTTACTGTAAGTCGCTCTGGATAAAAGTGTCTGCTAAATGACTAAATGTAAATGTAAGGGGAACCAATTCAGGATTAAGCTAAATACAGACGAGGCAGACAGAAGATAAGCCTACATTACACATTCGCTCTGGGTATACAAGTGTCCTCAAATCAGAGCAGACATGATGAGTTGCAATTAAACTGAGAAGTCGATGAGCACACTTTTTAGTTTTTTTTTACAGATCAAGTCGGAATTTGTCTATTCAGTGACAACTTACTTGTTTGGAAAGTCATCTGGGATGGAGAGATTATGGGAAAGAATGATAATGACAGACAAAAAGGAGAAGAGAAAAAGGTGTCACACATAGGTACCTGTCTCTGTCTGGAGAGGGGCATGGACTGCGTGGGGGAGGGGTACGGGGAACAGCAGGTCTGGGGGCAATGGTGGCGGCAGGGATCAAACCATGAGCTATGTGCTTCTACATAGACCATAGGAAAAGCGGTTAGGGAAACGACAACACGGAGACAGACACGCGGATGATGCCATGCTGTCGAGAGGAAAGGGGTTAGTGTGTTGGGTGGTATGGATGTTAAACAGTTATCTAATGAGGTAATTTACCGTATGCATTTTTAATGTTGCA
Organism: Osmerus mordax; assembly: GCF_038355195.1. NCBI lineage: Eukaryota > Metazoa > Chordata > Actinopteri > Osmeriformes > Osmeridae > Osmerus > Osmerus mordax. The sequence goes on along the minus strand of NC_090062.1, from coordinate 16,478,092 downwards.
AAATATTCTTAGCGCGTAATGATTGAAATGGAGATGCAAGCTCCCTTTATCACTGGACTTAGTCATCGTGTATATACAGCCATCATTGCTTTGAAGTATGGAACTATATGCTATCAGAGCAGCTTATGGTTTTCGTTCAGGACATTTTCGACAAAACCTACACAGTAGCAAGCTAGCTCTACAGTTAGCTAACGTTAGATATGGCTAGCTAACATTCAGAAATAACTAGCCATGCAATTTATTTACTCTCGTTTAACTTACTACTGATCTAACTAGCACTGTATCTTAGTTATTATCACACACTCCAGACGTCAAAGTTTGACTTACAAATTCGTTCTTCTCGCTTCTCCTGAAACTAAATTTTGACATCATGAGTTTTATCGAGAAGTTTTGTTCGGTTTGGCTTTGCTTCAAGTAACGTCGTTTACGCACTTTGGATAACAAGGTAGCTAACGATAGCTAAGGCCAAGACAAGTGACATAAGGAATTCTTTGGCAATATTTTAATGTCTCATTGCAATTCGTCAAGTAGCTACACCAGTACTGCTGGCTAGCTACCTGTTGTATCTAGACGCTTAGTGCTGTAAAACCACTCAGCTACAACATAATGCTTGATTGGCTTACAGTAAACGGAGTAGCCACTCACTGCTTCGCTTCAATCCTCTTAGCAACGCCATTGGTTTAAATCTTTTTGAATCAATCGCATCATCGCACGTGGATTACTTATCCAGCAGGTGGCCCTATAATACCGTGGCTTTGATCTACAATTGATGATGTAGCCTAGATTTTTACCAGATTTTGTAACACAGACCATTTGAGTACCCATTCACTTTAGTGCTTGCCAATCAATAAGGCACGCGCGCACACACGCACGCTAACCACTCTGACATCACTACTGGCTCGGATAAACCAGTATTTTTAATAACCCATTCAAACCACCCAGCCCACAACATGAGAAAGTGAAATCTGTGAGCAATTTAAAATCCATTAAGTCTCCACAGGCTATGCCCTGCATTCTCATTCATGTTATACAACAGAACGAGTTCTCCGAAGGAGAAAACATGGAAATGTGTTATGTTACTTTTGATTAAATGAAGAGAACTTTGCTGGTAGGTTGCTGGTTCGATTCCCCGGCAAATGACGTTGTGTCCTTGGGCAAGGCACTTCACCCTACTTGCCTCGGGGGAATGTCCCTGTACTTACTGTAAGTCGCTCTGGATAAGAGCGTCTGCTAAATGACTAAATGTAAATGTAATGTAAACGGCCTCGCATGTCACATGGCACGATTAATATTTCATCCTTGATTTCACCTTCACTCCGGCTGAGTGCCTACAGTAAACTAAGCTGTCTGTTAGTAGATCTCTTTATGCAGAGATGGCAAAAGTACACACATCCTTCACTCAAGCAGAAGTAGGCCTACTCATGTTTAAAAATACTTAAAAGTTGAAGTAGCCTACTGATGAGTTAAAAAGTGTAATCAGTAAACTTGTAGGTCTACTTAAGTACAGAAGTATGGGCTTTGACGCATACTTAAGTAAAAAATACTACTAGGCTACCTGTTTTAGTGTCTCGCTGGTAACTGGACCTCACATCATATAATACACAAATACACTATAGACGCCAGGAATCCTTTTTGACATCGACAATTTAGAACATCTCCCTCATATTTATCAAGTGCCATGGGTGATCAGGTTCGCAGTCATGTCGACATCGCTAACTCCCTCTCGGCCTACCTTTATTTCAAAACTTTCGATTTCATACACAGAGGAAGGAGAGGACAGAAGAGAGATGTCACCAAATACAGATTAAAACTTAAGTACTGTAAGGAGCCTGGCTTGCAAATGTGAGAAAGTACAGGTATTTTGGTACAAAATGTAAGAAGTGAAAGTTGTTAGAAAAATAAAGAGCGAAGTTAAGTAGACGATAGGCTACTGATAACAGAAAAATCTATTTAAGTACCTAAGTATTTGTAGCCTACTTTGTTACTTCACATCTCTGCCTATAGGTGTTGAAGTAACACGATTTCCATCTCCCTGTGAGGGGCAGACATCCTCCATATTGTTGTTGTTAACTAAATATAGGGAAGATCTGATAGATTCGTTGCAGGAAGTTCTGTTAGAGCAGTCTGTGTTCACAACGGTCCTAATCATCCTCATGCCGTTTCCAGGCCGACACACCGAAGAATACATCCATCCCGTTTCTAACGACAGAAAGTTTCCATGGCGGCAAGAGTCGAAACGATCAGTTGGGGCCAACTAAACACTGTGTAGACTATGTATTTAAGGTTGCCAAGATGAATGATCAGCGCTTCATAAAGTGACAACGTTATATGTAACCGGTGTAAATCGGTGAAACTCACTCCTCTGGTATGTAACAGGCCACCAGAGTAAACGAATAGCTAGCTTTTCTTTGGCGTAGCTGGTGCTTGGCAGTCAGAGGTGGCGTGTTCGAGCCCGGGCACGTTAATGTAGCCTACATCAGGTTAAATTGAGGTGAATTTTTCGGAAGGGTAAAAAAGGACGCTATAAGTTTATCCCACGTATTTTATTGAGATTCAACTTTACACAGACGTCAGTCAGAAAACGACAAAAGCCGATCGATAGCAAGCCTTGTCAACACAGGTATTGTGCAGTAAGTACCAAGGGAAGCAGGAGTCCTTCATCTCGTGGAAGTCATAGGCTAAACCATAAACCACAGGTGATAGTGGACATAAAATGTACAAATAACAAATATTAGGATTGACTTGTGCAACTACGTGTATGTACTGTACAACATTGAGGACTGCGCAGGTGCACAGCTCCTAAAAGACAGCAACAAGGTTAATACTTAATGCGAAGACTTAATCACATCGACGAATACGAACGTTCACTGTGCTCATTAGATTAATTTTCCTTCATGGTAATGGAACTTTAAACTACATATTATACACAGGTATATGAGTAGAACAAGTTAAATCAACAACTTTGCAAGAAATGCAGAAAGGCCTCTATACTTTTTCGCAATGTATCAATCTCAGTAAAGAGATTGACAGACTACAAATGGGTTTTAATAACCGTATCACATCTTAAGACCAAGGTAAGATATGAACCGAACAATACGCTGCTTCACTGTAGAATAGCCAGTAGGTTTCCTGAAAGATGATCAGTAAAACGTTCTGAGACATTTAAAAATACCATAGATAGACATACGAGTACCATATACATTATATATCATATACATTATTTCAGAAGTAGAGCAAGTCCACCAAAGCCAAAAGACTATTTTGCAACAGTAGGTTTTTCTACCAATATACAGATCACACAACATCACCATCCTGAAACTAGTTCAAAAGCTTAATGTACACGTAACATTTTATTTTCCTTTTATTTTATTATATAAATAATTTGATTATCAAACGTGTATAATAATCTACTTTGTAGATAATGAAATAGACCAACACGGCAAAGTGCTGGAAAATAAATTGTGAAATACATAAATCCAGTTATGGGTGAGTAAAGAAAAAATGCTGGTATTGTGAACTTCTCTAAATCCACACATGGTGATATTATTAACCTGGCACATCAAAAACAAACATGGATAAAACATTACCTTCCCTTCTGTATATAACATGTCCTTCATAAAAGCAGTAACACAGAAACATTCAAAGAAATCAAAGTCAGGTTTCTTAAGTTCCTGCTTTTCTAACCAATGCCTGTCAACTGGGCAGGTCTGTGGGGCCAGAGGTCACTGACCAGTGGGTGGTTTCAAGATTCCTCATCGTAACGCATCTAGTAAAATAAGGTACATGTGATTTTTGATGGCACAGAGTTTTGGTTTATGGCAAATCTTCCTCCCTCTCCCCCCCACCAGACGGGCAAACAGCTCACATTCAAATGTTCTGTTTTCTGTTCACCTGGCAAACCACCCCCAAAAATATTTCTTATTGACAATTGTTTTAAACACATAAATTACACAAAATACAAAACATGTTTTAGCAGCTTACAGCGCGAAAACACATGATTCTCCATGATGAATCATGGATGACTCCATGATTAAAGCATGTTTCCTTCACCTAACTTTAAACACGCATACAAAAAAAAGAAGTCTCCAGTTAAAATACGATCAATCTTGACTAAAAGATCATGATCACCATACCTCTATAACAACAACAATTTATTTCTGACACTGTATGTGACATTAAACCATATCCTTCAAAAGTATGTGGAAACACAAGTACTGCACTAAGGGACTACATAGGGGCTTGAATACCTACTGTAATTGCACTCTAACAAAGGCCAAACCAGTTAGTCCTGCTGTGCAACTCTACCCACTGTTCTGCTCCTTATCAGTTCTTAACAATCAAGGAGGCGACGCAGAGGGTAAGCTTTGGCAACAACCCACCCGCCCACCTGCTTGACACCAAGCAACAAAATGGCAACCGTCAGGCTGTGCAAACACCTCCTCTAATCTTTTAAATTCATACGGAGCTCTCCTTGTTATTTCTCGACACGATACTCCCAATGCTCTATTATCCCAGTCGAGTTTGTTGTTGTGTGGTTGGCTGTGTGTGTGTGTGTGTGTGCGTACAGTCCAGTGGTGGGTGGAGGATAGTTAGTAGAGGGCGCTGTCGTTGTAGGAGCTAGAGCTGGGGAAAGTGGGGCATGGTTTGTTCCAGGGCAGCGAGCCGGAGTAGTCTGCTGTGGGGAGACTGAGAGTGCTGGCGCTCTTCAGCCGGTTCTTCAGGCCCCAGTTGAGGAAGGACATCTTCTTAGACACCTTCCGCACCCTGGGGTTCTTGTCGTCCTCGTCGAAGGCCAGGCAGATCATGGAGTAGGTCTTGGGGATCCCTCCACAGTAGGTGGCGCTCTTGGTGGGCTGGAGGGAGGGAGGGAGAGGAGGGGAGGAGGAGGGAGAGGAGGAGGGGAGAGGAGGAGGGGAGAGGAGGAGGAGGAGGGAGAGGAGAGGAGGGGAGAGGAGGAGGAGGGAGAGGAGGGGAGAGGAGGAGGAGGGAGAGGAGGAGGAGGGAGAGGAGGAAGAGGGAGAGGAGGAAGAGGAGGGGAGAGGAGGAGGAGGGAGAGGAGGAGGGGAATGGAGGAGGGAGAGGAGGGGAGAGGAGGAGGAGGGAGAGGAGGAGGGGAATGGAGGAGGGAGAGGAGGAAGAGGAGGGGAGAGGAGGAGGAGGGAGAGGAGGAGGGGAATGGAGGAGGGAGAGGAGGAAGAGGAGGGGAGAGGAGGAGGAGGGAGAGGAGGAGGGGAATGGAGGAGGGAGAGGAGGAAGAGGAGGGGAGAGGAGGAGGAGGGAGAGGAGGAGGGGAATGGAGGAGGGAGAGGAGGAAGAGGAGATGTAAAGGTCAGTTAAGGAAATCTGACGCAGCTCAATGGGAAGCCTGTGCTGTAAGTGTAGCTGTCACTGCGGAGAATCATTCTGAACTGGTTGCTCAAGGATTACTCTGGGAGCTACGGTTTACTGGCCTGATGAGGAACAGATGTCCTGCCACAAATGTGGTACAGCAATCTGCTCCGTGTGTGGAAGTTTTTTTATTCATGAGAAATTGTGGCTAATATACAGTATATAGTCAAGACCAAAACTGAGAGAGAAACCCTCTTCAGTGAAAGACAAGAATTTGTCAACACCCTGACAGATTTAAAAGGGAAATCAGAGGGGCCAATAATAGGGAGGGGCCGCCAATCATAAGGAGGAGCCAATCAGAGAGGGGCCAATGAGGGTGGGCTAATCAGGGGATGGGGCGGAGCTTACCAATGCCATGCCACTGTCCATCATGCTGACCACGCGGATGTCGATCCCTTCCTCGTCTACATCTTTCAGCAAACGCATCACCTCACTCACGCCCATCCACTTGCAGTCCGTGTCGCCCACGGCAACCATGTAGTCTCCCTCTTTCAGCCCGTCCGCCTGGGAAAGTACAGATAACGACGAAGGTGGAGAGAAAAGGTTAACGAGGTGCCCAAGAATACAGCCCCCACCGCCATCACCCCCCCAGTGAAAAACATTCCCTGCTATCGCCGCACAAATATTTACAGTCAGGAGCTTATCTGAAGGCCAACAGATTCAGTCTCACCTCCATTCAAAACATCCCTGATGCAACCTTGAGTAAGATCAGTGGTACTGTGCAGTTCAGTACTGAACTCCTGCAAACACAGAGGTCTAGGCTAATATCTTTCATAGCCGATGAAAACACTTATTTTTAAGCAGAGGGCAAGATACTTGAACCCAAAACATGGTTGGAGGGAGGGAGCAAGTTTTTGTTGCTGGTTACAATGTTCTGTGAATGGTACCTGATCAACCATGGGAACCGTGACTTTAAAATCAACAGGCAACTGAGTAAGTCTGTTTGATAACTTTATCCACATCACACCGTGGCTTTTATTCAGAAAAAATGGGCAGTGCAAAGTTACACAAACTCAAAAGGAACGAACAATCTATCACGGTATTAAAGTCATACAAGATTTGGAACGGCTTGAGAGCCCTGAGGGGGGGGAGGCGTTGCGCAACTCTGACAGATACTAATCCTTAGCTACAGACAGCCTGCTAAGCTTGATCAGAACCTGTGCTTTGTTACTCTCCATTAATGAGCATTCAGAGTAAAAGGACTGCAGAGGCCGACGGCTCCAAAACTTTAATTCAATTATCCCAGACATCAGAAGTGGAGTTCTCTCACAAAGCTCCGCTTCTCAGTAGAGCACTGGTTTCAACTTTCTAGGAATCCATTTTTTTTAGGTTTTGTTTGGAAACGCTATGATCACTGCGCAATTAAAAAATTTAGTTTAATTTAAAGTGCTTTTGCATTGCCCCAGGGCGCTGGGAAAGATCTGTTTGAAGTAAACTCTCTGGCTTATGGACCAGTAATGAAGACCCAATCATACTCTCTGAAGACTACCCATTCTGTTGGAATGACTGAGGCAACTAATATTTAATAGTTGACCTAATGGAAACTTACCAGATGTCCTTAGTAAATATGTATGGACAAACACAACCCCTGTTGGGAGTGTGAAAGTGGGTTAGGAACTCACCGCGGCAGGGCAGAGGGGGTCCAGGGACACCACCTGTACAGGAGCCTCCCCCTTCAGGGTGAAGCCCAGGTCTCGGTCCTCCAGACACAGCCTGACGGGCCGCGGAGCTGTCCAGCGCTGCTTGGCAGAGAACACCGACAGGGGTCCCTGAACGGAACAGGACGTGACACGGGAGTAAGTAGGGTCACCCCGGCAACGGACACCCCCTGAACACTGTTAGTCCAACACCGTCGTAGCGAGGTCGTCGTATAGATAGGCCCCGCAGAAGAACCTTAGAGAAGAACCTTAGAGAAGAACCTTAGAGAAGAACCTTAGAGAAGAACCTGGTCTTGACCCAAACAAGGTATTTAGCACTTTGAATTTTGTTTTCAAATCAAAAGTGCGTTAGAAATAATTTATTATTATTATTTATTATAAACACCGCCATTTTTAAAGTGGCCACTGAAAGCCTCACATTCATAATTTCCCACGGTCTTAATATATGCGATGTTATACGTTATAGATGTGATACACTTGGAAAATGTTTGAAATTACAGGGTGGTTATTCCCAATTGAATTCGGAGGACTGTCATCTAGCCATAACAATGTTGTGTGGTGTCTAAAGACACAAGAGATCATTGTAAGGTTCTTAGGTTGAAGGCTGCATTCAAATCCTCTCCGACACAGTCTGAAACCTGCCCAGATTCAGCTCCCACTTGTCGTAACGGGAATCAGACACCACCGCATTATGATTCTCAGATTAGACTCATTGTTCCAGATACACAGAAGGACTACTTTGATGAAATCTTGGTCCTGTCACTAGCAAGACATCTGCGATACAAAAGCCTATGAACACATATATATATATATCAATTAGTATTCTTTAATGTGTTCTGGGGACTGAACAGACTGTGTTATTCTCAGAGTAGCTTTTAATGGTTGTTCAGTTTTTTGGTTTGTTAATTACTTGGTGGTAGTTGCCACTTTTGTAGGCTCTTTAATGGCCTGACCGCACTAAGTGGTTAGACATGTCATAAAGATGAGGTTGGCTTTCTGAACCTGACAGTAACCCTGAACACTCCCCACTGTCATGTCCAGCAGCACAGCCCAAACACGGCCGACAGGTTTGTCAGGGTGACTGAGGGTGTGTCGCCATGACGACAGGCACACCCCATCACTTCCATAAATCTCACAATCCCGGGAAACGTTCATAATTGCAAGTTTAACCAGCTCACAAACCAGATTTATGTTTCTGAGCAAGACCAAAATAAACTTAGAAGGAGCGCAAGGCAGTTTAGAAGCAACAAGTTTTTTTTTCATGGTTAATGTTAGTAATGCCTTTGATGCTTCGGGGTGAGTTTCTAGAGAACTTTGTAGCACATGGTTCCAAGTAAGTTAACCTCAAGTTCATCTTAGTGCGACAACGTTTTCCAGAATTAACTCTAGTTGACAGTATTCAAAACCAGCATAGAAGCTCTAGACAGTCCTGAGAAAGGGTTATTTTTCCCCCAATTATTTTTTTTTTACAAAATAAATATATCTTAAAAAGGCACATATTCTAGAGCTCTAATGCAGAGGTTTGAATACATCAAAAATAACATGGCTAAAGAAACAATGTTATGGAAGAATATTAGTAACCCACATACCAGTCTTTGGAAAAAGTCAGTGACTTTCACCTTTGTAGACATGGGCATTTCCATTTCTGCCTTGTGTTCGGTTTTAGCTGTACGGAAGGAGGGAAGGAGGAATAAGGTGTTATCTTTCTGTTTGTTACCACAACACTGTCAATGAGGTCATCTTCGTTGGCGTAGTAATACAGAATAAACTGTGTGACTGATGACTGCAAACAAGACATTATGCCTGATGTACATTGAACTGAAAAGGACAAGTCATCTCAGGTGATTACCAAGCAATCGTTGTCGGCAACGTTAGTGAGCGTAGGCCTGTGATTGATTTAATTTCCAGGCAAACACACATCAACACAAAACAGCTGTTGCTGCTAACGAATTCCTTGAATCTCGAATGAAATTACGTGCCCTTAAGAGTCAAGACTAATGACAGAATATATTTTCTCTGTTATGCAATAATTCACTTCCACCCTGTGACATAATAACGATGAAACACTTCACATGTCAAGTTGTGACTGCAAAATGTCAACGGTCACTCACGGATGATGTCGGGTGCCTCCTGGTAGTCTGTGAAGTCCTCCTCTGTGTCGTTCTCCTCGAACTTCCCCAGCGATCGCTTGTGACTGGCCTGCAGGATGTCGTGGAGGAGGTCCAGCTTGCGCAGGTTACGGCACAGGCTGTGGATCCGCAGGGCCTCCTCGTGCCCCATGATGGCCCTGCGCAGGTGGGCTTTACCTGGGGTTGGAGGAGAGCGTGACGGGGAGGGTCGATGGAGGTACCACGGGAAAACATCTACACTAAACACCAGTATACCTGTATCTACTGTGTACCTGTACGTGATCTAATGCATCTACTGTGTATCTGTACGTGATCTAATGTATTTACTGTGGACCTGTACGTGATCTAATGTATTTACTGTGGACCTGTACGTGATCTAATGTATTTACTGTGGACCTGTACGTGATCTAATGTATCTACTGTGTACCTGTACGTGATCTAATGTATTTACTGTATACATAAGAAAGTTATACCAAAACAGCGCTTCACTTAACATGAAGGTGTAAAGAAACTAACGAAACAGGTGAAACCGTAAATGCATGACCCCTCGTGTGACCGAAGCATGTTTTTCTCCTCACCTATGCGTTTGCGCTCGTCCCTCTTCTTCAGGATGTCCAACGGGGAGTGTCCCTCGGGCATGGAGTCGTACACCTGGGACAGAGCCTTCTCCTGCTGGTCCTCGTCATCACTGGGGCTCACTGCCGGCACAGATGGATTATTAGGATTATTTTCTTTGTTTAACCTTTTACCAGGCAAGTCATCAAGAACACTTATTGGTCAAAGGAAGTGACATTCATGAGGTGGGGCTACCGCGCTGCCATTCCGAAGGTTGGTTAGCTCGTATACACTGGGGTTGGTAAACTGGTATTCAGAATGTTGGTTCACCGGTAAGTCACAATATTTTTATTTTGTGGCTCAATTCAGTGCAATCATTTGACAACACGTCACCAGACTGAGCTCAGGAGGCTTATCCTCCTTGTGTGCCGTTCAGTTACAGCTGGCACCTTTACATAACTGCAGCCCTCCGTTCCATCTTGTTACCTTGTACAGGCTACAGCAGAGATAGGCTAAGATTTCCCTTATCGCTCTCCTAAATGGCAGTTGGCCGTGTTCCTCTCAGCGAGAGCACAGAGGCTCATTGAGAGAGGCGAGGGAGGGTTGCACTGGCACTTCAGAACTGCGTTACGTAACAGTGTTCTCATTATACGGAAACTCCCTGCTCACATCCAGACTGCTGTCTAGCTCTCTGCTCCAGGGAGAACTTGAAAGTCCATTCAAAAACAGATATATTTCGCAGAGAGCGGGAAAGCATGGAGATTAACTAAAAGGTCCTGCTCTGTCTGTCAGTGTTATTACCAACAAGCCATGAGGCAATTTACTATACTATATATAGCATTGAGGGAACACAATTTGCTGCATTGAGGGAACACAATTGGCTGCATTGAGGGAACACAATTGGCTGCATTGAGAGAACACGATTGGCTGCATTGAGAGAACACGATTGGCTGCATTGAGAGAACACGATTGGCTGCATTGAGAGAACACGATTGGCTGCATTGAGAGAACACGATTGGCTTACACTTACACTGGTGGTCCAATAGCGCGGTGGCTACAAAGTAGTGGGCCAGTGAGCGGTAGTGGTTGGTCTTGACCTGGGCCATGGTGGACCAGAAGAAAGGCACGTTGTCTTTAATGGGGGTCTGGCTCATGGACTGGTGCACCTGCTCGTAGGTGTCTCCAACCTGCAGGAAGGCAAAGAGGTAAGGTTACCGTGGGTACATTAAACGTTGTCTTTTAGCGCTCTGGGGATACGCGAGACTCGAGTGGCATTTCTTCTGATGGGGACGCACTCTAAGCTGGAAGCTTTTAATGAACCGATAACCATCGAGGAAGGAAACCCTTTGTAGGAATGTGACAGAACGGTACCCTAGGTGACAGCAGCAGTTGTTAGCCTTTAAAAACTGCGCCATTGACACAGTCATTTAAAAATTCACCCTTACGGTCTTTATTGAATAGTGCAGGGTTCTACCAATCCTGGTCCTTGAGGGCCGCTATCCTGCATGTTTAAAATGTTTCCCTGCTCCAGCACACCTGATTCCAAATGAATGGTCATTACCCGACTTCCACAGAGCTTGATAACAACCCATTCATTTGAAACAGGTGTGTTGGAGCAGGGAAACATCTAAAACATGCAGGACAGCGGCCCTCTAGGACCAGGGTTGGAGAACCCTGGAGTAGTGAGTGTGATATGATCCGTCAGTGACTTAGCGCATCAGGTGTGTTCCTCCCAGCGTGTCTGTGCAGTACCTTAGCGGCCTCCTGGGCCATCTTCAGCAGGGAGAAGAACTCGTTGCGGATCCCCGGCAGAGCGATCTTCTCGAACAGGCACTCCTGAGCCTGCGCCAGCATCATCCGGATCAGCATGCTGAGCATGGCCGGGCTCATGTCGTAGCCGGGGGTGTGTATGAACGTCTCTTTGAGGTGGGTCAGTGTCCCTGTGGAGGCGTGGGAGAGGGTAGGAGGGTGGAGGAGGGGGAGAAGGGTGAGTGAGAGGGTAGGAGGGGGGTGGGGGGGAGAGGGTAGGAGGGTGGGGAGGGGGTAGGAGGGAGGGGAGAAGGGTGGGGGAGGGGGAGAAGGGTGGGGAGAGGGTAGGAGGGTGGGGGAGGGGGAGGAAGGTGGGGGAGAGGGTAGGAGGGAGGGGGTGGGGGGGAGAGGGTAGGAGGGTGGTGGAGGGGGTAGGAAGGTGGGGGAGGAGGGCAGAGGAAAAAGATGGAGTTAAGGTTAGTGCCTCCTGGTAAGTTTAGTGGGTTGAGTAGCGTTAGCCTATGGCATCTGACTGGAGATCAAGAGGTTCAAATCCCCCTGTGTACGTCGCTTTGGATAAAAGAGCTAGCTAAATGAACATATTTGATCATTATACATTTTCCTCATGGGGTATGTAGATTAACAGCATAACCCTGGAGAACATCATCATCATCACAGCAGACCTGAGTTCGTGTGCCAGAGGCCTTTAAAAGCTCACAGAAACATTAAAAATGGTATTCAGCTTCTGAGTTATTTGAAACAGAAGTTGGAGTTCTGCTAGAAGATCCCCCCCCCCCTTTTATATTTATGATTAAAGCGCTGGCATGAGAGATCTAGGGACGTCTTAATAACAGACTGATGTCTTCTCTGCACAGTGTGTGGTTCTGCTCAAGATAATCCAGTCCTGCCATTTTCTTATCTTTCCCTCCTCCTTCTCTTTCCGTATTATCATCCCGTTTCTCTGGCTTAAAGTCACCGAGTTCATGGACTGTCTAACAAGAAACTGACTCTTGCACACAGTTGACATGATTGACTTGCAATCATCCGACGTGATTACAGGCTCTGCTCTGTCAGAGGTGGATTCCCACAAGAATATAAAAGGTCTCATTTCTGTACAAGTATAAATTAGAACATGAGAGATCTTCCATCTCTTAGGGATAGCTGGAAGTGCTGTGCTGTTATTATAGTGTCGAACTTCACAAACTCAGCCAAAATATGATCAAGATCTGGCAAGCAGCGAAGCGACGGCGAAAACAGGTCCAGGAGACACTGTGTTGGGTTCCTGCAGCGCTGTAAAGAGGCCATTTGTCTCCCCATTGGAGATTTTCTTTCTCTCATCAAGATAAGAGGCATTTTTGTCGCAAAATACTGGTGCATCAAGGTGTCACCTGCGTGGGACTGCATGGCCCCCCCTCCCCTCATTGTGGTTGAGTGTCTTGAACAACAATGGCGCAACTAGATGCTATAATGATGTAAGGTGCAGGTGTGGCTCAAGCCAGTCCAATCTAGTTTGAGAGCTATACGTTACTGAGCCTTACAGTATAGGCAGCCCTTCTCACAAGTCACACGAGAAGTTTAGCCGGAGGGAATCTGGCCTCTTTTGTTGTTGCTGTCGGATTCTCGCTCTGTTTCAGTCTTTTACGGGCCTGAAACATAATTGCGACTTGTGGTGCACACAGCGCGCCGTGTTTACAGCAGGTGTTCACGCACGTGCTCTGGAAACGCTGGCTGTCAGAGTCTGAGTGGAGCAAGCCGTAAATCACACTCTGCTGCACATGTGAACGAGTCACCGTGAGAAACGTGAGGAGCCATGAAGAAGAGACAACTGTAGATGCAAAGCTACAATAAAACTACTTTTTGCAGGTGGTAACTGCTTCTCTCCTGTACTAGTTAAACTTGCCATATTAAATCAAGAAAGTATGTTTCTATTGCACTTTGTGTGGTCTTCTGATCATTGAACTTTTTGCCAGGGCTCTTTCCTGAGCAGGGAACTCCGGGATTGAACAGGACTGAAACCAGGCCGTGGTTATGTCCGCTGTCGACGGATTTTTTCTCACCTGCAGCTTTCTGGAAGGCAGAAATTGCCTCCACCAGGCCGGAGCATGTCTGCCGGTTGCAGCGCGTGCCGATCTGAGTGTAGAGGGCGCCCATGTTGAACAGAATGCTGGCCTTCTCCAGGGAGATGTTTTGCTGGCACGCCGGCACACCTGTGAAGGAGTCGTACCTGCAGGCGACAACACAGACCACTGTGAGGACGTGACTTTCACCTCGACTATGTCTTCTCGTTGTCGTGTCCTGCGCCAACATGCCTTCTAATTGACTATCCACTTTTAATTTTTTGATGAAACAAATTTAAATGAGACTAGTTTCATGTATTCTACATAAGTATTTTTGGTTGTTTTGTCTGTAAACAACCCTGGTAAAGCCATATCACTGCAGAGACATGGGTGAATCGACTAGGGGTCCTGAAGGGGACAAGGTCAATTGGAACCTGGTGAGATTCCCCCTTTGCTACATTTTATTCACTGGTCTTTGCAGGGTGTTTGATGAGGTGGAATGTACCATGTGAAGAAAATGCCCAGTTGGCGGGTGGTAGAGAAGAAACGACTCTCCAACAGTGGCAGGTGGCTGAAATACTTTGCAAGGAGTTCGATCCCTGCCTCGCTGCGATTGGGAGTGCGACAGGCCTGTTGAAGATGAAGTCATCGTTAAGCGAAAGGTGATATTTAAATGCAGTTTGACAGGAAGAAAAACAAATAAATCTAAGTTGAAAGGTGCGTCATGCTGCATTACCTGTCGCAGGTCCATGAGGTCTGCAATTTCCTCCTCGAAGTTGGCACCGTCCTCACTGTAGTGCTCCAGAATGAAGTCCTACCAAAACAAACAGACTCATCGTCAAAAGGAGCCGCGCCCGTCCAGTCTATCATCAGCTAAAACAACTTGTCACACTTCCTCCAGCTAGGACAATTGAAATCAGACAGACAGGTTGAAAACGATACCTTGTCATTAGTTATTGCAGATTTTGAGGTGGGGGAATTTAACCTTCCTGTGAGTGACAGTCTGACGAACATGAAACACCAACAACCCAATTACCGACGCCGTGCGGTACAGGTCCATAAAATGCAGGAGCACACATGCACACTCTCGGTTGTCCTTGTTGGAATGTATTGTGTTGTTACGTGACGTGCTGTTGTGTGTAATGCGGTTATGAATCTGTGAAATGTTGATGCAATATATTATTTTATAATGTATCTGCTGCTTGATTGTGTAACTCACACTATGCAGTACATTTTATTTTGCTTAACTTTTTTGAAAGGCCTGACCAGGGACTAGGTTTGCATATTAGCCTATTGGCTAGAAACCTTTTATGCAACACATCTACAACATATTGTTATTTATGTATGTAATAATGTGCGCTGCATTGTCCCGGACAAGGGTTAGGGTTTTGTTTAAAAAAAATACAAAACGTGACACAGAGGGATTTGTGAACAATGGTTTTATTGGCTATCCACTGAGCTATTTTGTTTTCTGCATGAATAAAAAAGATTAACCTAGTTTTGAAATGATTGGATGTTGTGTCATAGAACTGATAGTGGCAACTTGGTACAGATGGTCAAGGAGATATGCGGAGAGAAAGACAAGTGTAGTTGCAAAACATTAACACGTACCTTAAACATGACCGAGAAGTCGACGTCTTTGGTTTCCTTCAGGCCCAGGGGAATGAGAGGGATATTTTCTGCCTCTCTGTAAGCAGATAAGGAGACAACAAATATTGAGAATTGGCCCATGTATTGTGTAGCTAGTGCAAAGCAGTCAGGGGGAGATGTACTCGATAGCATTGTACTAGCCGAGGCCGAACACCCTTTGACAACTGAAAATAGAAAGTCTGCCGAAGCACATCTTTCCACATCTAGGTCTATCCACCCAAACCAACCGCAAGGAGAGAACATTATTTGCTATCTTGTGCAAAGTTTACACGGTAACCGTTTTCAGTTTCAGGGTTATCTTTAGGATTTGAAGAGAGGCGTGTTGAAGACAAACATGGGCAACCCTCAGCTAACTCATAAGCTTCGGACAAGTCTTTTCACCTACTCCACAACAGTGCCTGGCTGAAACATCAAACGAAGCCCTAGCCACAGCTAACAGCAGAACACAGCTTGGACCATCATTAGCGGGCGACAATCCCCAGAGGTAATCAGCTAGTAAGGAAAGAGCCCGATGTTGTATTTACTGCCTGCATCTGGTTCTGGTTCATCCTTGTTGACAGATGGATAGCAGGGAGAGCTACTTATCGGCAAAAGAGAGAGGAAATATCATCTGACAAATACATGGTCCAGATCTGAGTGGTTATGGAGAATGTCAAGCCATCGGGTTGCGTAGGGAGGAAGAGAGATGTTTTTATTGAGTCATTAGTTTAGGTTTCTTCGTCCAAAATTCCACCAAACTGGATTCCTTTGCAACAACACATCACCCAGTAAAAGAGTTGTAAGCACACTGGTGCGTATCTGCATTTGGACGTCTGCACACTAATTGCCATATTTTGGGTGCGGTTTCCACTTTTCCAACATCATTCCGGATTCAAAAATACAAGCGTTCTCGTTGATACATGTCGGTTTGTTTCATGCAAATACTTCCGGCTCCTGTCCTACTGTCATGTATTTATTTATTGGCCTTCCTCCTCCTCCCAGTTGTATATGGGCGCTCTGCTATGCCAACTCTCCCTCCCTCCTTTGTTGGATCTTGGTCTTCACTGTTTAGATTAAAAATTATGAGTGGGGGAGCGTGAACAGTGCCGGTGAAAAAACTTTGGGTCTACATTTTTTTTTGGGGGGGGGGGGGGGGGGGGGGGGGTGAGGGGGGGGGGGAAGCATTCAGAAATCTCAAGGTTAGCCCCCTTTTCTAGGAATGCTAAGAGCCTCCATAGGTCAATCTCATGTCTCGACTCCCCTTCTTTGGAAACATGTTGGTGATTCAGACAGAAAGCAGAGACTCTTAACCACTGGCAAGAGCCTACATTGCCCACTTCTGTAAAAGCTGTTGACAATCCACACTGTTAAAGACATGGCAAGTTCATTTAACAAGTCATTTAACAAGTCTGTTTCATCAGCTACGGCCGGATATGCTATAAACATAGTGCAGCTTTAAGCCTAGAGCAAAGTTGAAAAGCAGATCCCCTCCTGTTTTGGCGGAAGAAAAGAACGAGGGAATAAAGACGCTTATTACTAGACAGACTGAGGGTCTCCATTCTTTACTCTGGATTGCAGCCAATTTTTTCGGAGAGTACTTGAGGCGAAGGCCACTAAGGAACTAGCTAGCAAACCTTCATCGCTGAGTGCCTCTTCTTGTCTACCGCGTCTGGTCTTAAAGTCCATAAGACTCTTGTGCTGCTCGAGATAATGTGTTGTAATCCTACCCTCATGAATTATTACCACTTTTATGTTGGGCTTATTGTTTTGCCGGAAGTACCACATTATTAGCATGATTCATCGCGTCAAATACCTTTCGACAAGGCTCAATTCGAGACAGCGTAAACAGCTAACGCTATCAATAGTGCTATACTGTACCAAGTATACAGTATCACCGTCCGTGCTTCTTTTCTTACTCATTACCTCATGATAAAACTAGCTCAATCTGTTCCAAGACAGCCAAACCAGAAAACAGACAGAAGAACAATGAACAAATGGGGGGTAAAGCCAAGACATGGAGAGGCGATCCTTTGTTCAGTAGTTCTTTAGCCGACTACAGAATGAGGTAATGTTCAGGCAGGTAGAATGAGACTATGCCTGGCATTGTGGGGTGCGAGGGTAAGTACATGCTTTGTACTGTGTTCGCATGAATACACCGCTCTTCCCAGACACCTGTTTATAGACAAGCTCACAAGGGACTGCCGTCTCTCAAGTCCCTTTGGTATTCCCACGCAGGCACACAATGGAGGCAAGGTAACAGCAGTTTCAGTAGCAGTCATTGTTTCTGGATGGGGATGCTAGCGGTCTCAGGGTGCCTAAATGGAGACTGATGGTAACAGCAAAGAAAAAAGAACCCGTGATATAAATTATAGGGAGTTGGGATCAGAAAGAATGACTGTAAGGAGACTGGTATAGTGGTTTCCCGAAGGTAAGGACTAGGCTAAAGACCTAAAGCAAACGTGTTATGTCGGTCTAAGAGCCCATCTAAGAGTTAACAAAAATACAGCACTCATCTGACGTGTAGTGGTGGTTCAGAAAATAGTTATGTTACTCAACAAAAAGGAGATCGTGAATAACGTAAACAAAACATCGGATTGGTTTCAAATGCGCCAAATCCTCAGAAATGGTCTACTTGGACATTCACCAAGGGCTGTGAGTGAAGAGATCACACAAGTCTGTGCATGTGAGCTTGGTTATTTAGTTTGAATATGGGCCATTGTTTTTATGAGTAGGGGTAAAATCTGCCAATGTTGGGAACAATGGAAAAACAGCAAACCTAAGTAGGCCAGTAGGAGTATTAGGTATAGCTCAGCGGTGAACTAATTGGCATTCAGAGGCAGAATTGGAGGACTTTAGGCTGGGAAAAGACTCAAACGTGATATAAGCAGCGGGAAGGACGCCACGGTTTCAACTTTACCGAGGTTTAAAGAAACAGCGTGACTCTGCGTGTCTCCAGAGAGACTCTTCAGTGACGGTGCCATGGCTACCATCTGACCACTAATCAGGCTCTTGTGTTAAGTTGCCATGGTAAACATGGTGTCTAGTGATGAAGTGTGTGGCTGCATACTGATAGCTGGCTTATAGAGGAAGGATGAAGGGGCTCTCCAGCTATGCAGGATCACCTGAAAGGGACAACTGATGAGTGCTGCAAGGCCACAACTTACATTTCCATGATGCAAAACAAACCATTTAGATTTTTTTAATTAATAAAAAAGAAATTACCCCTTCAAAAACATGTTTTAATTGGGCTTTCTTTTCATATGTGTGGAATTGAATACAAGTTATAGGCTTCTTCCAAGTCCCCTTGAAATGCTAACTGTGAAACTGAATGTAGACATGCAGTAGGCTAAATGTTCCTGTTTATCTCGATGGCCTGCAAGGAACCACTCAACGTGACTGAAGTTTGCAAAACCTGAAATCTGATCAGGGACTCGCTGGAAAAGGAAAACAACTTCCTGTATTCCATAAGAAAGAATACATCATGTATTCCTGTGTGTGACATGTGTCTACCTGCAGGTGTGTGTGTGTGTGTGTGTGTGTGTGTTTGTGCGTGCTTGAGGACGTGTGTGAGGGCGGGGGTTTATTACTCGTTTAGATCTTCTGAGCGTTCTAAGTAGGGCATGTTTGCCTCTCGCAACCAGCTTGTCCGGTTCTCTGTAAACTAGCCTCTAAGACTAAGGAGGTGTTGGTTAATCTCATTCTCTTTCTATTTATCTTCCTCTTTCCATCCCCTCCTCCTTTCTACTGCTACTCTCTCATCAGTCCATTGTGTTTGTGTTGAGCCCTCAAGAGTTGCTGTGGTGTGTCGCTCTAATCACAGCATGCTAAAGCCCTCGCTGTCTGGCATTCCATAGCGGTGTGTGTGTGTCTGTGTGTGCGTGCTGCAGCCTCTGCTTGTGTTTTCTTTTAAAACCATGCCAGATTTACTGTAGTCGAGTATATATCATGGCGCACGGTTAAATCAGTGCTTTGTCCTCACAGAGAAGGAGTTCTCTATTACTACTGGTTACAAGTCTGCAGATCATGTGACTTTGCCCACTCTCAGGTTGTTCCTCAAGGGCATTGCTGTTAAACCACTGCAGCGCCGAGCCTTGTTATTCTGCTCTGAGCACGTTCGAGGTGGAAGGGGTGGGATGGGGGTTAAGGCAAAGGATAAACCGAGGGGGTCAGATGGCTGAGCGGTTAGGGAGTCGGGCTATTAATCAGAAGGTTGCCGGTTCGATTCCTGGGCGTGACAAATGACGTTGTGTCTTTGGGCAAGGCACTTTACCCTACTTGCCTCGGGGAGAATGTCCCTGTACTTACTGTAAGTCGCTCTGGATAAGAGCATCTGCTAAAAGACTAAATGTAAATGTAAATAGCTGGGATGTACTTACTGGACGTTCTGGTAGACCTCCACTGAGCTGTTGAGGCCCTCCAGCTCCTCCGTGAGGAGCTGCAGGTTGGAGTTCACGTAGCTCAGTTCCAGACCCACCATCTCACGCACCTTGTTGTTGGAGGTTGCCCTGGAAACGGCAGAGAACGGGAGCCAAACAGGAAGAGAGGGAAGAGCAGAGGGCCCAGATGAAAGAGAGAGGAGGGGTAATAAAAAAAAAGGGGAGGGAGGAAAGACAAGCGAGAGAGGAGAGGTAAGTATTAGCATTAGCAAAACAAACTTTGACATTTAGGCCCGAGCTGTCACGGCAAACAGACTCCCCCCTTTGCCGAAGTCTCCATGACAGGATATAATGTGAACCCTCCCCCCCCCCCCCCCCCCCCCGCCTTCCCAAACACACACACACACACACCCCTCCTTTGCCCCCAACTATGTACAGCCACCCTGTCTCACAAGGCTCCTGTTTTCACCTGGACCATACACATGATGGCGTAACAAGGCGTAGCTAGAACCTCCCAACTCCCTGTCCAAAGCCCATCAGAAACACCCAACCTCATGTTGACCTTGCCGGCCGTTCCCTCATCAGCCCATAGCGTTCACATTCAGAAAATTTCATGAAAAGATGCTAGATTCCACGGCTGGCGGTGAAACATGGACTGAAAGTGACGTCTCATCGGTCCACATTTCAGCAGCTGGTTTTGAGACGTGCGATTCTGTCTGTAGTGCTTGGGAAATCACTTTCCCACCAGTGGAGGTGAAATGTACTGTATTAACTACTTACTAATCGAGAGTGAGGTCATGCCTACGTTAAAGCCTCAGTTTGATATTTCCCGGCATGACCGAACGGTCGAGGTTAGTAAGTTGTTTATTATATGGCATTTTTAGCTCTTTTCATTTTGTAAATGAAAATAAATGGTAATTGCAAGTAGAAAACATATCGTTTTGTTCAGCTCTCAAGTTAGCCTGGCTCTGCCCTCCTACGTACTTCCACCAAACCTAGCAATCTGCCTAGCGCTTGTCGTTTTTCACACTTTTCAGTCTCTTTTAGAAAGTTAAGAATTTCTTAGTCGCCGTTGATGTCTTCATTATCATCTGGATAGTAAAACTCTGACTCCTCGATATTGCTCATTTTGAAGATGACATCAGAGGGCAATAAGGATCCGTATCAGACCAGCGATGAGGTCAATACGCGGCTGGCATGACTACCCATTAGCCAATCAGAACGCTCGTACTGTCGTTGCCAATAATTAAATGTAATATGCAGCAGGACCCCATGAGTAGGATGTTTTGAGGATGTGTAGTGCAGTCAGACTTGAGAGAGGAGATTTGGATAAGGACTGACATTAGCATGACATTATCCCTGTTTGTGATGCGTCACAGTGTGTGCGCGTGTGTGTGTGAGCGCGAGTGTGTGTGTGTGTTTCTAAGAAAGTTGGAGAAGATAAAGCCACTATTGTGCAATTCTCGGTCGAGGTATTTGTAGTCCAAAATGGACAGGCCTCACCTCCTGACTGGCCCATCTAACAATAGCGTCCATTCCCAGGGCCGACTGTCTTCTGTACGAGTGTTTGGTGCTCTGAAGAAGCTTCCAAAAGTAAACAAAGGAAGCAAGCACGTCTGAACATGTTCCACAGCTGCAGAAACAAAACGGCTCGTAAATCTGGGTGAAATATAAAAAAAAAAAAAAAAAAAACATTTTCCACAGGTGGTTCTCGGGGACTGAATTAGACTGCGGTACTTCTGTGGTCCACGTCCTCCACCCTTGCCAAGGAGTGACTTCTCCAATATAATGGCCAGCCATTACATTTGACCTCCTCACAGTCCCACAGCTTATACATTACACGTACATGTATGCATTTAGCAGACGCTTTTATCCGAAGCGACTTCCAAAAGAGAGTTTGACAAAATACCCTTAAGCTTCACAGTCCTGTAGCCTGTAGTTAGCCTCACACACCTAACCAATGGTCTTTCATCTCTTACACCCACCCCCTCTCCCGGCACCTTTCGTGTAAATCAGCCTGGAGGCAATGTTAGGCAGGTGACAGACATCAGTCTGTCCCTCCCAGTTGTGTCGTTTGTCAAAAAAGCTTGACAGGTCGCTCCATCTTGGCAGCCAAGCTGAAGGACTGCCCTGCTATTAGATGTGAGGTGTGAGATGCAGATGTCAAGAGGGAGCCTCTGGGTTTTGTGAGTGATAGCAGGTTGTTATTTTGTAGATTGTTGTATCAAGTTTGTGACCCGTGAGAACAGGAGATGGAACTATGGAGAGGAAAACTGGTGGGAGAATTTCTGTCAGAAGATTGAACAAAATTGTCAACAAATTGTGTCAACAAATTGTGTCAACAAATTAAAACAATAAAAGGGCAAATACAAACTGAAAAAGGTCAATGAGTCAGCAAAATCTTTTAAGAAAATTACTAAAATGGTTTCCTGAGTGAGTATGCACTTTACTGACCCAGTGGTCAGTAAAGTGCATGTTGGTAAGTGAAGAGATAAGAGGTCAAAGAGCAGGAGAAAGTGTGTGTGTGTGTGGGAGGGAAGGGTCGTCATCATCTCGCTGACTCGTTAAATCCCTCAGGTCAATATTTGCAGAGTCCGTAATGAGTTATTAATGGTGATGGACACTTTGAACGCTCCTGGACAGGCCAAGACCAGCTGGTCTGACCACCAGGAACAAAGATGGACGACCTGATCTGAACTCAAACCCACTGGGTGGCCTCTCAAGCACAGGGGATCCAATACAGAATGAGAAAGGAAATAGAGCGAGAGAGAGAGAGAGAAAGAAGAAGAAATAATACAACGTAGAACAAAAAAAGAGAGAGAGAAAAAAGAGAGGGAGAGAGAGAAAGAGAGAGAGAGAGAAAGAAAGAGAAGAAACAGTAAAGTGTACACACACACCCTGACATCTTGCTTTCCAGTAATCAGACGACCCAGACGTTACCCTCACTTGATGGATCCCCATGCTGGCTCAAAAGTCCAGATCAGACAGGAAGACAGATACCCACTCAGAGCCGCCCCTCACGGCTCAGGGGCCGCGGCCCAGAAGGCCGTGCGCCCGCCTTCCTCTCAGAGGCCTCCCTGTACCCGTCCCTCCGTCTAGGTAATTGGTCATCGGGGAGGCCAGAGAACGTTTGCCACCAGAGCAGAACGGTGAGTACAAAAGCTGTTTAGGGTCAGTAAATCACCTAGAGTATGTGCTTCCCTTCAGTGACGAGCGACAAAGAATCGCCTCTCTCTACCTCTTTCTCCTTCAACCTCTCTCTCCTTCTGCCTCCCTCTCTCTTCCTTTCTCTGTCTCTCCCTCTGTCTCTCCCTCTGTCTCTCCCTCTGTCTCTCCCTCTGTCTCTCCCTCTGTCTCTCCCTCTGTCTCTCCCTCTGTCTCTCCCTCTGTCTCTCCCGCTCTCTCTGCCTCTCTCTCTGCCTCTCTCTCTGCCTCTCTCTCTGCCTCTCTCTCTGCCTCTCTCTCTCAAACCGCACGGCCTCCCCATTCGCTTGGGTTATTGCTTTTTTTTGTGCTTTTTTTAACCATTTTCTTTTCAGAGGTGGTCGTCAAGTATCCTTCATGGGAACCGTTGATGACGAGGGCATGCCAGAGAAAGACTTAGGCTCGCTGTCTGCCACTGTCACACACAAACAGGCCATGAGGGACAGGAATGAACCGGCTCAAGAAATACTGTAAAACATGTATACATGTCTATATCCACACTTTTTATCTAGTAATACTTTATCAAACCACTGTTTCCTTCGAATCTGCATTTATTTTTCTGTTTTGCAATCAAGGAAATCTTTGTTTTGTTTTTTTTTGTAGCCAGTGGATAATTGTCAGTGAGGTTAGCTTGAACAGACCGGTTTGGTCTGGATGTCTTGAGTCACTTCTGAATAAAACAAGACTGGGGCTGAGGAATGAGGAGCCATTCAAAGCACCTGACTCATATCGAGAGGGAAGGGGGGTGGGGGGAAAGAGAGATAGAGAGAGAGACAGAGCAAGAGCCAGAGAGCGAGCAAGAGCGAGAGGGGGAAAGAGAAAAACAAAAAACAAAAAAATGCAAGGTGAGCCAAGTCAACAGAGGCTTACAAAAGTGGGCGGGAACTTCAAGAATCTGCTGCACTGTTGGTCAAACAGGTCCCCTTTGTAGTTCACCTGCTTCTCTGCCTTTGACCAGATATGCTTTCATGAACATTCCACTGGTGCACCAAGGTAAAACACAAGATTATTCGCCGTACTGAAGATACTCAGAGGCCCGCAACACAAAAATCCCAAAGCTGGGTCCCAGGTAATGGAGCTAGTTTGTCTTTTTAACTTTTTGTTATATCCATTTAGAAAACTAAATAAACTTTGTAAGGAATACAAAATACCTGAAACTCAAAAACACACAGTTTCCACCCTGTGCTGCAGATGTGTTGGCAGAAACACACACAGGTAAACGCACATACACAGCGCAAACCACCATACCAGACCAGCAGAGCGTTGGGCTGGGACAGTGAGATACTGCGAGGAATGCTCAAGTCTTTGAAGCCTGACAGCTGACCCAGCCTCAGGCTCTGATAGGCCTAATCAAAGTCAGATAGAGGAGAAAGCTTTCCACTGCTCTCCAGCAAAGACTAGGGATTCTTCACTTACCCCACACAAAAGGTAAACACACACAGAGATAGACCAGGGCCCAACATGGGATAAGGAAATGAGAGGTGGTTACTAAATTAAAAAGGTGCACAGATGTAAAAATGTATGAGATATACTTCTGTCTAGTTTCATCATGTTGTAAACTGAAAACTGCGACACACAGACCCTGAATCTCCAGAGATGGATTATGTACCGGATTAAAATGTTTTTTCTTTTGTTTATGAAATATAAAAAGAAATTGAGTAAATTCAGTGCATGTGCAGCGGAAATGAGAAAGATATGGATGTGGGCTGTTTTGGCCTCCTGGGCTATTGACTTAACGTGTGTGTTACAATCAGTAATAAGTTTAGCTTTTCCGTCCCTCCTAACCCTCGGGCCAAGGTATGCGCCCAGAGGAGAGCTGGACCCACTTAGCACTCTTCCTGTGT
Source organism: Osmerus mordax (assembly GCF_038355195.1). Classification (NCBI taxonomy): domain Eukaryota; kingdom Metazoa; phylum Chordata; class Actinopteri; order Osmeriformes; family Osmeridae; genus Osmerus; species Osmerus mordax. The sequence continues at coordinate 16,453,503 of NC_090062.1, read as the reverse complement.
CTCACACTAAACATTTACCTGTCCACATTGTGAAATATTGTGGGCAAATCTGTCAACCACTGGCTAAGCCGGTTTTGTTAGCAACTTCTTCCTATTTCCATAGTGATTTATAAAAAGCTAGTCTGTCAGCTAAACTCATTTGAATATAGCAGAAGGTGGAAACAAATGAGCTTGTCACCTTCAAGGATATCCATGGCGTGAAGAGGACTGAATTCCCCTGTCGTTGCTAAATACAAATTCTCATCTCAGTTCACGCAAATGACAAGTAAAAAGGTAAACAAAAGTAACAAACAGTTGGTTCCAGGGAATGTTTGGACTGTATTAAGATAAAAGGTAGACACGCGAGACATGTCTGGGAGTCTAGACAAGTCTGCGGACGGAGTCTGGCCCTTTTTAGTGACAGACTAAGTCTAGTAGGATTAGGACCTGGTTTCCCCACTCTCCTTCTCCCCTTGATCCATAATTTGTCTGGGTTTCGGTCAGAGCAAAGGAGCGAAAATCCAAATCTCTCTAAATGAGCCATTAATAAAAGGCGAATAGTGAGCGAGAGTTCAGAATTACAATGGGCCCCTATACAGTAGCTTGAGTGTTCCTGTCAAACAGGCGATTGAACGTAATTTAAGGTAGGGTCTACTTTGAAGCCTGCTTTAAACAGAGGGGGGGGGGAAGAAAAACTTCAGACGACACAGCTAAATCAAATCTTGGCTTATGAAGGGAGTCTTAGAGACTGGTAAAGGCCAAGAGGTTCATTTAGTATCCTGGGGCTCAAACTCTAACAATTTCCCCTCACTGTTTTACTAAGGTAGCTCCGCCCTCAGGCCAGCCGGACTACAGAGGGGGCCTTTAATACAGACAGCTCTTATGACATTATCTGAGGTTAGCGCTGCTTTCGGTCTTAAGATTCTTAGCTTTGGCTAGACACTGCTGGCTAGCCAAACATCCCCATATTCCAAAATCCAACCTCATCCTGGCCTCGGCCCCCGGCCCCGGCCCCGGCCCCAGCCCCGGCCCCGGCCCCAGCCCCGGCCCCAGCCCCGGCCCCGGCCCCAGCCCCGGCCCCAGCCCCGACCATAATGACCTGCATGCATGCACACTCCTGCCTGTTCACATGGGTTCCTCCCAGCTCTCTGAGAGCGAAGCCAAACCAAGGAACCACAATTGGAGGAGAACGAGAGCGAGCAAATGTGTACTAAGCAGGAGGGGAAAGGGGTGACTGGGCAATCCGCCCTGTAAAAACCACTGCCCGCTGTGTCTCACTTCCACACAGACCACTGGAGCTGCTGCAGCCTTGACGTCAACAGAGCTGTCACACACAGAGCTCGTGCCCGCCCGGGTGCCATGGCAACTAACGACACTCTAAACAGTTGATCACCGGAGAGACTGATAAGGCAGGTGGTACGGTTCCCTGTGTTTATTGTGCCTATTGACTTAACGTGTGTGTGTGTCTGGATTTAGAAGCGCAGATGCGTACAGGAGGGAGGAACAAAAAATATGTTTCTTCACCACAACGTTATTGTCAGCCTTGTGGCTGTAATCTCTTTTCTGAGATGTCAGCCGCTAATAAAATCGGGGCTGAAGGCTGCTGGCTTGACACGCCATGATCAGTCAGACCAGGGACAGTCAAAGGACGGCCAGTCTGACCTCCGGTCGCATCCAGGCGTCCAGAGGAAAGAAGGGTAGGGTTGTTGAACCAGCCTGGGAGCAGAGACGCTGTAGGTCCTTTTCTTTCCTCTCTTAACCCTTGTGTTCTCTTCGGGTCATTCTGACCCATCAGTCATTGTGACCCACCGTCGTATTGCGACGAATTTACCGCATACAAAAACAAAGTGAAGCATTTTCTTTTAACCGTTGGGCTGTCTCAGACCCCCCACATTGCAAAGGTTAAAAGAAAATTATTTGTATTTGTTTTTGTATTGGGTAAAATTGGGTAAACACAACGATGGTTCGTTATGAACCTTTGGGTCATGTGATCAGAAGGCAGCATAAGGGTTAAAAGCACGAGAACTGTTGTGAAGATATGTTCAAAAATGACCCGACTAAAAACATTAATGAAATTTGCATTCCAAATAAATGTAAAGTTTACTTTCTTTGACACGCGATTGTGTGGTGACAATGTGTCATTTAACCTATTCACAACTCAGCACAAGGATTTATGAGGGTTAAACAGGATTGTTCATCCAGCATCACAAATAAAAACATTCACAGGAAGACAACACACACCTTCCCAAACGAACAGGCTCAGCCAAGTAGTGTCTGTCATACAAGTCTACTCTCAACAATAACAAAGATCTCTGAGCTTCCTGTCAAAGTGTTGCTCCTTTTGTTTGGTCACAAGAAGCCTTATGTCACATCTGGAACTTTTGCTGTCAACTTTGAGACAGTGAGAGCAAGACAACAACAGCTCAACATAGTTTGACAGGAGTCTCAAACACAAGTCACCGAAGACGACATAACTGTCTAATCCACACAAACGCCCGTCTTCTGCATGAATGGATAGAGTGTGAGTACATTGTATTACGGACTAGCTCTTACGTAACAGGTAGAGAAAGAGAGAGAGATGGAGGGAGACAGAGAGCAGGAGAGAAATCGAGAAGACGGGGATAGTGACACAAAGAGAGAGAGGGAGAGACAGAGAGAGGGGCAAAGAGAGAGAGAGAGAGAGAGAGAGAGAGAGAGAGAGAGAGAGAGAGAGAGAGAGAGAGAGAGAGACAGAGACAGAGAGAGAGACAGAGACAGAGAGAAAGGACATACCTCAGGAGGTTCTCTGCCCCGGCTCTCATCCTCATCTGCTTGATGATCTGCTGGTTAAGACCCGCCCGTTGGTTCTGCAGCTTACTGCGTCCTGTCTGGGCGAAGGGGTTGCAGCCCTACGGAGAGATCACAGAGCAAAACATCACAACCTGAACGCACGCTTTTTTATTGGGGGGGGGGGGGGGGGGGGGGGACATGCATAAAAAGAGTCTACACAAGGCTTGCTTGGCCCTCGATCTAGATGCTTCAGTACCCAGGGGCTGGGGTACTACTCTGGCATTGACAGGCACTCCATATAGTTGTTTTTTTACGACAGCGTGGACATGTTCTGTAAATTGTTAGCTAATCTCTTAGTGTTCTTTCCCGGGGTGATGGGTTACTCAGTGTGCCGACTCCTCACCTCATTGAGAGCTGACGCTGATGATTTACAGATTTGCTAGTAGTCATTCAGAACATGTTGGGTATCACTTTGTCATTAAGAACAAGGCAAACTGTTCCACATCTCTCCCTCCCCTCCTCCCCCCACATACCTCCCGCACCCTCTTCGGACTGTTCCTGACCTATCAGAGCAACGCTGCCCAGTTTATGTCAACAAACAGAGACAGAGATATAGCAACATTCAAAGACGTCATTTCTGGATGTCTGACTCACACAGGGCTGGACCTCAAGCATAGGTGTGTCATGTACACAACGTCCACTAAGGGGGACATGATCATAACCAGCAAGTCATACTTGTAATCCATAAAGGATTGCTTTCGTTACACCACCTGTGGTCTATGCCAACCATTGTAAGCATTCTTGGGTGGTGAGGTCATGGGAAATTGTCAGTTGGGTACATCATTTAACACACTGCATCAGTGACTTGAAAATAGATCTTAAAATGTGTCATCAGCTTTTCTTATTATTTTGTAGTATCTTTCCCACAGATTGTCTTTTCATCAACTCAACACGTTTATATTTATAATTTCAACAAACCAATTCCCGAAGACAAACATCTCAACACGCATAATGATTTAACAATCAAACATAACAGCGTTGTTAATCACCCAGTTACCAAGACATAAAGGGGTGTGCCTTGGCAGGGTGAAACTGATGAAAATGGAGACACCATTATCCAGATAACAAAGACGATGACTGAGTACTAACACATGCTTTTAGAGGGTGTGGCCAACTATGTAAATAGACTACTTACATCACAGATGGTGTGTGAGGTGCCTCTCAGGTGCTGTTTGTGATAACGACGTCATCATCGTGATAACGATGATATTATCAGACGAGAATATTTTAGCAGCAATATAAAATACGAAAATGGTGACAGTGTGGACTTGATTGTCTTGACTCAGGCCTCTTTTGAGTGCACTGTGTGACATGCAGTGATCAGCGATGACCCTGGTCACTTTGTCCTTCATTCCCTACAGGGAAGTTGTGAATCCTATCTGGTGCCAAACAAAGGAGCCAGTGTGTGTGTGCGCACCATGTCACTTCAAATCCACAGCCATTACAAATTATTTCCCAGCAAAGCTCTACAGCTAACCTAAACCTTGCCGCGACCATCAAGGTGATGACAGAAAGGACCAGTAACACGTTTCCCTGTTGCTCCCGGTCAAAGTGCCAGAAAAGGGTCTTCAGAAACCCTCAACAATCTGCCTGCACCCCTTTGTGCCTCAAACCGCACACAGACAAGAAAACAGAACCAGCATAACCCTTCTCAGTCCCCCGAGGAAGACCGGTAGCGTAATTGGCAAACCCCTCGACAGGACACAGAGCCCTCCAGCTTGATCAAGTGATTAGTTCCAAATACTGCAAGTCACGGCACAGATCGTTACCTCTCTTCTGTTTTCTTTTCAGCTGAATGGGTTGGTGAACTTGTTGCGTAACTGTATCTGTTCATAAAGAACATGCATGGAGAGGTGGTTCGTGGGATATGCCAGGAAGTGGCTGATTAGGTGGCAAGAAGCCAGTGACACACCCCCCCCCCCCTTCACCCATGGGCATGTTTGCACTGCCCAAATTCCCTGTTTCCATATCAATCTCACAAAGATGAAACTATTCATTCTTGAATATAAAAAAATATATAAAAAAAAGTTTTAAAAAGTTTTTTACCTTTGCAATATAAACCCATCAGGGGGTCGTTTTACAGTATTTCCGACTAAAAACAGATATCAGAAGCAAGCTCTGTCGCAGGCCAGGACACATGTTGTCAATTTGTCTCTGTGGCTTGGGTCTGTGACAACCACCGGGCAGATGCTACGTCAATGGGATAAAAAAGCTGGAGTCAGTCTGGTTGAGAAGCAAAGAGAAACATGCAGATTCTGCCTCTTATTTCCATCTCGCGGCTATACTACATCTCGCGGCCAATTGGCTACCAAATAAAAATGATTCAGGAAAACGGCCAAAGCTTGGGTAAGCTTCATCAAAACCGCTCCATCTCGAGGGATCATCTGTCAGCCAGGAGTGCGTCTCGCTCGCAGGCAGAGAGCAGGCTTGTAAATCAGTGAGCTCATTTTCACCAGCACAGGGAAAAGAGAAAAGGAAAGCTTCACTTCGGCTAAGATTCCACCAAAGCTAACCAAACACAGTTTCCAAATCACAAAATCTCTTTACTTTGGGAAAATCGTGAGCACTAATGTAAGTCATATTGACCTAGTGGTTCGTTGAAATTATGCTAAAGCTTTGGGGTCCTGAGAAGAATTCTGTTAGTTTAGAATTTTACAATATTGTGCAGATAAAGATAAATACAACTGAACTTTTTCAGACTAAGAGAGACAAGATAACAGGGAGCATGAGAAAGAGAGACACACAGAGAGACAGAGAGAAAGGTGTAATGGTCAGACTGTCATCAACAGACACATAACTGGCACCCGTTGACTTTTTTTATATACACACAGGAAGTGCCTCACAAAGACCGAAGCCAGACACAGTTCACATGAAGAATTGTGGGGCTTGACCCAAACAATGGTCCTTTTCAGGACCCCATCTAAACATGGTTGACTATGAAAACACTCGGGTGCCCAAACAAATGTGTGGCAGTGCAAGTCCAGCTCCTGAGAACAGCGGCACACAGAACACATACTCGCTGGATGTTCATGGAACAGCAGTCAAGTTTGTTTCCCAGAGAGAGTTGCTTGTACAATCAATTTAAATTTAAGTTAGAATGTTTGGTTAAGTAGGCTGTGTATACAAAACTAAGTTACTAAGAAAAATAAACTAATGTACATGATGAATGTTTAACAGTCTCCCTTCTGAGAGAAAGGACTGTCTTACTTAATTTCAAAGGGCCAATACCATGGCAACACATGTTGCAGTCTATAAAGCAACAAGACTAGCCATATCTTCCATAAACTGAGACTAATTGTTAAGGAATTCTATTTATCAAACTAACTAATGCGCCTGCGTGGATTTTATCATACAGAACTCACTGTCAGAAACCCACCTCCAGTCCATACTACCCAGCCCTGTGTTAATAGCAAAGGCCCCGTGTGGACACACCTCAAAGCATAGCCTTCTAGCATTCCACAAATACCCAATGCAAAGCTGGCTGGACAAGCGGCTATCACGCTATCCCCACGATAACCAACACCTGAAACTGACAGGTGTTTTAAAAATAGCCGTCCGTGGTTTCACTTGTCAGTGACACACACGAATCGCTAGAAAGCAATGTTTTCGATTAATTAGTCTTTACTGTTTTAACGAATTCAAACGATTAGTCTGTTTTACTTAAGATCCGGTGACAATTTAGTAGTGTTTATCATGGAACTGAAATAAATCATGCGAGTATCCAACATTGTTTTACTGAGACGAAAAAAATTATGCTCGTGTTAAAATAAGACTTTTTCGTTATGGCAACAAACCACTGAGTTGAAAATAAAAAGGGAAATAATTGTCATAAAATTCATATCAGCTGCGGTTTTAGTTAAGAACAATCTATGAATCGGTTACAATAGTCTATAACAGCAGAAAGAACGATGTTAGATATCTCTCGCATCCAGCTGGGCATTGCGTTTGAGGTCATTAACAAAGTTCATCTTTCACTCACCTTTTTAAAATAGCCATTCTCGCCGTTTCGGGCATTGATTTGATTCGGTAAAATAGCGTCCGTCATTCTGAAGTTTCAAACACAGCTCAAGCTTGGAAGAAACTCAGGCAAACGAAGGCTGGCGAATAGCCTGTTTTGCAACAGGTGTGTTTTTCCCTGGTAATATCAACTCAGTCACTACCCGTGGCGCTCAACTCGTATAGTGTGACAGCAACACATCGAACTGCACTTTTCCACGGAGTAACCGGTAACCCCGCCCAGAGAATATGACGGTGACCGATGCAGTGTAATGTTGATGAAGATAGGTGGGGCTCAAAACTCCTTTTGGGATCGGTAGCGGAAGTGAGCGAGGAAGGATTCTTCTGACACAATATGCTTCTTTAGAATGATGAATGATTTATATAATCTACATATAAAAACATAGCCTATATAGGCTACTAAATGTTAAACCATCATTGGATGTTATGCAAATAGCTTACACATGGCAGTATTAGGTGTTAGGCAAAATGCTTCTCAGGTTGTCATGTATGAACAAAGTAATTACTTGCTAGAAAACAGTTCAATTAGAAACTCGTCAAATCGTATTTCCAACCAACTTGTTATATAGTTTTCCGAAAATACATTTGAAGCTTGTTAACGTTTTTTAGGACATATTTTCAGTTAACAGACGATAGGCTACTGTTTAAATCACAATCCCAGCTAGGATTCTGCCAGTGACCAAGTTGTTTTAAACGGTTTCAAAGAGGTTTAATTAGCCTATTAATGAAATGCAATATGAGTAAACGCATAACAATTAAAGTAGAAGGGGAATATTAAGTCATAATATAGTTTAGGACCATTTTTACACAGGATTGGCCTTTTTTCTTAGATTTGATGCAACTGTTTCAACTATGTTCTGTGAGGCTCCCACGTCATCATTAGCCTTCTTGCTCTAAGGAAAAAATAAGAGAACCCTGTTTCATTCTACACTTACTGAGCGGCCGCAAGCACACCTACCCTCTCTAAGTTCACATAAAAATAGCTCCTGACATTATTTGTTACACAGTATGGAACCGAGTGGAGAGAAGACCAGTGGATACAAAAACAAAACAAAGAAGCTATATAGGGGAGTCAGGTGGCTGAGCGGTGAGCGGTGAGGGAATCGGGCTAGTAATCCGAAGGTTGCCAGTTCGATTCCCGGTCATGCCAACTGACGTTGTGTCCTTGGGCAAGGCACTTCACCCTACTTACCTCGGGGGAATGTCCCTGTACTTACTGTAAGTCGCTCTGGATAAGAGCGTCTGCTAAATGACTAAATGTCTAAATGTCTAAATATATATACACACACACACACTTATGGGAGAAGTGATTATATTTTCTATAAAATGTATGTGTTCTCATGCTTACAAACATGTTTTGATGCATGGTCAAAGTAAAAATTAACTATTAACTCTAAAAAAACATATTTATTACTAAATGCTGGGGTAATCTTATCCAGAAACACACCCTGATGTGCCAACAGACGCACACACTCAGTGTGCCCTGACATCCCATTCTCGTTAGTCAGAAGAAATGTTTGCAAAGCAACTCAATTCTGTCAGGAATGTCCGATAAGACCATTGTGCACAAGGAGCTCTCCAATATAGCCCTGTTATCAAAAGCACACTGACAAACTTACTGTGGACCTTACTCACACCGAACTGTTAAAGCGTTGAGCTTTTTTTATTCAAATTTTTCTCCCTTTCTTTCAGAAGCAGCTGCAGTAGGTGGATCGTCGTTCATGGTCAAGGATTCAAAGGATTAATTGGCATACATGGGCGTGTGTATACACAAACATACTGGAACCGTGCCACAATAACTGTCCAGGTAGGAGTGTCATTGTGTCTTCTGTTGCTTGGAAACACCAAGCTAAACTCAAGAGGTTCTGTTGTAACATTACCCTGTAACATTTACATTTAGCAGACGCTCTTATCCAGAGCGACTTACAGTAAGTACAGGGACATTCCCCCGAGGCAAGTAGGGTGAAGTGCCTTGCCCAAGGACCCAACGTCATTTCGCGAGGCCGGGAATCGAACCGGCAACCTTCTGATTACTAGCCTGACTCCCTAACCACTCAGCCATCTGACTACCTAGAAGCAGAGGTCTTGCTCAGTGGCACGGCTGCTCTGTTGTCCCACTTCAAAGTTTCTGTAGGGGCTGTTTTGATTGCTAGGTGTGATTGGAGCTAGATAAGGGGGAGTGTTATGATCAGTGACCTATGCACTTTTGTAAAACTCTCTATTTGAAGTCGCTTTGGATAAAAGCGTCCGCTAAATGCATAAATGTAAATGTACCGTCTCTCAAGATTTACACCTGGTTAAGTGGTTTCAATTCCAGCAGGACTGGTGTTTTCTAGAATGTGTTTGTCTTTGCCTTCCATTCACTTGCATGTTTTTACTTTCGTCTCTAATCTTCTTACTGCATGATTGTATTCAGGTTATGGTCTGCACCTGTCTGCATCATCGACCGTCTCTGGATGAGGGGATCCCTCACTGAATCGCTCCTAACAAGGGTTTCTTACATTTTCTCTTTGTTTTTCTGGGAGTTTTTTCTTGTCTTCCTAGAGATGGTTTAAGTGCAGTTCTATTGGCATGTGTGACGGCCTCTGTGACATTGCTTGAAGAAAATCTTTGCAAATACAATTAGATTTGACTCTAATGCTCTCCTGTCTGGACTGGTGATTCAACATGTGTGTTTCTCCTACGCAGGTCTGCTCAGCTCTGAATGTAGGAATATACAGGCTATTTTGGGGCTTTGTTTGACCAACTGAAACCAGGATGATTTCCTGTCTCTGGAGGAGGTGGTTATTAATGTCACAAGAGGCTTACGGATTGGCCACAAATCAAGGCTCTACCACAGAGGACTCTGAGAAGTAAACAGTGCATTTGGTACTTTATGAAACAAAAATTCTTTGCCAGTTAGATTATTTTCATGCTGCCACGGCTTGGAAACTGGGTCAGGACTTTCATGTGTCTGGTTAATTACCAGACAGAATGGCCCTACACATATGGATTATGTGTAATCACTGCCCTGGTCAAGACACACAACAAATTATATAAAACGGTGACTAGGACATAGAACAACATCATTACCTAAAGGACTTGGTTCGATTTGACAGGATTGTATTCGAACTCAACCTATTTCTATCCTATAAATTTGTTGGTTTGTCTAATATTTATTTGTGGTCAAGTGTCACACGTCATACAAGGTCATGTCATGAATTCATTACAATGAAATTGAGGATCAGGGTAGGTCTGGCTGAGGATGGTTATGGTCACCTTCCATTCCTCTGAGTGTGGCTTCTTCTCAGTTGCCACTGAATGATATCTGAGTCAGGTTACTCAGGGTGGTTCAGACCTGAGCCTTCATAACCAGGGGGAAACAAAGCTCGATTTGAATTTATTTCAATGTAAAAAAAAATCGGATCCAGAAATTCAGGGTTCTGAAATTCAGAGGGGATATACATTATATCAGGCCGTTTTTTCACCTGATATAATGTGCACCCCCTCCCCTAACATGCAAAGGGTCTGTCCTGCCATCATGTGTGTTATTTTCTGTGTTGTTTTGGTCACAATGAACAACCTGAGATAATATGGAGATGTCTGCTCTTCTCTAGCAAAAGTTACAGAGGGGAAACACATTATATACGGGAGTCAGGTGGCTGAGCGGTGAGGGAATCGGGCTAGTAATCCGAAGGTTGCATGTTCGATTCCCGGTCATGCCAACTGACGCTGTGTCCTTGGGCAAGACACTTCACCCTACTTGCCTCGGGGGAATGTCCCTGTACTTACTGTAAGTCGCTCTGGATAAGAGCGTCTGCTAAATGACTAAATGTAAATGTATATCAGGCCGGTTTTTCACCGTCCGTTTGGGAAATTTCCCGACTCTCCCAACGGCCTGTCCAGAAGTTGAAGTTACAATAAATTACTTTCAAAAATACTTTTTGTTGTTGTTTCAAAGCATAATTTTTTTTTCTCATAATTATTGTGGTCTATACTAGAACACATGGAAGGCTTCAATAACAGTCCTTTTGAAGACTGTACAGGATTGTGGGCGTTTGGAAAGATTGCAAACAACGGCCCTCTTTCGCCCCCCTCTGTTCAACCTCTGCATTACAGTGTTCAGAGTAGTTTCCAGGCCACTCATTGTCAACTACACACGTCACCCCAAGAGGGCGCTAGAGGTTAGTTTTCAACTTTCACCCGCTTTCCCTCCCAACTGAATGTTAACGTTTTTTGTAAAAAAAACAAAAAAACAATAACATATATTTAAATGTACGGGTCTCTAATTTATTCATTCCATTTTAGTATCCAGATTTATCCACAATTATATTGTTGATTATTTTAAGATGAGTGGAACAGGTGTACCTCAGTGGTACAACATTTTCCTGCAGGCCAAGAAGTCCCAGGTTTCAATCTCCGCTCTGCCCTGCCCTTCCCTCCCCCCACTAACTCCCACACCTTGAAAAAAATTTCAGCTATTCAAATGCATTAAAAAATATGTGCAGACAAACCAGTTCAATGCTGCAGTCTATTGAGGTTAGGTCAGGTTAGGTTGGTCCAGTACATTTCGTCTCACAGAGCACTTATCCCCACCACCCCACCCCTCCACCACCCCACCCCACCTACCACCCCACCCCTCCACCCCTCCACCACCCCATCCCTCCACCCCCCCACCCCACCTACCACCCCATCCCTCCACCCCTCCACCACCCCACCCCTCCACCATCCCACCCCTCCACCACCCCACCCCTCCACCATCCCACCCCTCCACCCCTCCACCACCCCACCCCTCCACCATCCCACCCCTCCACCACCCCACCCCCCCACCCCACCTACCACCCCATCCCTCCACCCCTCCACCACCCCATCCCTCCACCCCCCCACCCCACCTACCACCCCATCCCTCCACCCCTCCACCACCCCACCCCTCCACCATCCCACCCCTCCACCACCCCACCCCTCCACCATCCCACCCCACCCCTCCACCACAAGACCTCTCCATTCATTTCTCCTTTCTTTCACAAAGCTGATTGTAACAGCCTGTTTCCCCCCCCTTCTTAGAAAAGAGTGAGTGAGACGGGTTGAGAAATGGCCCCGATGGGCGACCCCGAGCTGAAGAGGAAGTACATAAGCCTCATTGCCCCTCCAATGTTCAGTTGCTATGCAGCCATATCCCCTCGCCGAAAGAACTTAAGCTTTTCTGTTAACAAATTATTTTTCGTGTGCGGGAGCACGGCAATCTGTTACAGGAAGTGAAGGGGTCCGGACGGGAGACACTCGGGGAACCCTCCATTTGGGGGTGGAGGGGCATGGGCAGTAGGTGAGACACGAGTGAGTAATGGGGACAAATGTGAAGGGTTAAGAGGGAGAGAGAGAGAGAGAGAGTAAGAGAGAGGGAGAGGGAAACAGAGAGGCTAAGACAGAAAAGGAAAGAGGCAGAGAAGGATGAAAGCGAGAAGATAGAGAGAAGGGGGGGAAGAGAGAGAGGGAGAGACAGTGGCAGAGAAGGGGGAAAGAGAGAGAGAGAGATACAGGGTGGCTTCTGCATTCTCCGCCTTTAGACTGACAGGAGCAGTTTTCCGGTTGGCGACAAAGCCTCAGAGGAAGACCTGACTTTCAATGGGAGGTCTTTAGTGAAGATGCTTTTTAGAATTGGATTAGGCTTAATCTGGATACCAGGAACTGGCCCCCAGAGTAAACTCTTTCTTCGCTTCCTCCTCGTGACACGCAGTGATTAATTGGGTACTTTTGGCGGCAAATAATTTGTGTCTTTTGTTCAAGGATTGCCTTTTAAATTAGTGAGCACTGTGCCTTTCAGTGGCTTCCCACCTATGCACGCGCAAACGCACACACACACACACACACACACACATACTCACACAGACATACACACACACACACACACACACACAGATGCATACTAAAAACACATCTAAAGGAACACACAAACTTTTCATCTTGCATTTGCACATCAAACAGTAATCAATGCAAGTGGTACTTGCCGGAATTGAGGGAAATTTAATAATACAGTTCAAAACTAGAGGAAGCTGTCACCATGGTTCCCTTCTTAACAATCTCATAGATTACCATGAGATTTACAACAAAACTAAGTAACTCCATTCCACTAATGACCAAGTTAGTGGGGCATTTGAATAAAACTAACACATATCACACACACATCTATGACTTTGTACATGTGACAACATAAACATAGCGGGAACCCGCCAAGCCTCTGAAGAAAAATCTGGAAGGCCTTGTACTGCAATACCCACTCACAATCACATCGGTCAATTCCATGAACTATAAATCATTGATCCAAATCAATGATTGTCCTTCACTCACAGTGGAACACTGTTACCCAGCATGCAGTGCTTCTGCTCCTGCCCTGAAAAGGCTGTTAGAGAAGAGGAAATCCCGTGCTCACTCTCTCTCTCATATCTCTCTCTCATCTCTCACTGATCTCATCACTTCCTCTCTCTCTCATCTCCTCCATCTCTCACTCATCTCATCTCTCTCTCACTCTCTCCCCATCTCCTCCTCCATCTCTCACTCATTTCTTTCTCTCTCTCTCTCATCATATCTCCTCTCTCTTTCATGTCTCTCTCTCTCTCCCCCCCTCCCTCCAGTGGGACTCCTGTGATATATTTGTTTGCTGCTGCGCTCGTCCCTGCTCCTCCTCTACAGCCTCTGTACACTGTAGCTAGTGTGTTTGGCCTTCCTGTCCTGTCCCTGTAAACAAAGCCTCTCCTCTTTTTGTTGGCCCCTTCAGAGGGGATCAACTCCAAGTCCGGGGCCCTGTTTAATTGTGCATTCGGCTGCATTAGCGCGAGAGAGAAAAACTCTTGACAGCCCCTACTTGATGACTTGACTCGTTGAACTGCAGAAGCCCTGCTCAATCAGAAGGGGAAGTTAGGCATATGTGTGTGTGTGTGCGTGTATATGTGTGTGCGTGTGTGTGCGCAGAGATAGTAGTCACAGTATCTTTCTATATCCTCTAAAACCTGAAACAAACTCACCACTAGAATGTCCACTCTCATTAGGTGTGTTCTTTCTTTAGAAAACGAAATCATCTTCAAATGATCTGCAGGAGCTGAGGGTCAGGGAGGGGCTGGGTGTGAGTGTTGGTCTGTGTGCAATTGGCTTCCGGCTCTAGGCCCAACCCTGATCTGGTTACAGGCCCAGTGGAGTCAGGTCTTGCTTCACCTGAGGCGAGGTTGGTGTCAAATTACCCTCCTTAGCCCTGTGTGGTGTCTTGTTAGCCCCTCAGCCAGAGGAGAAGAGATTGTTCCCCAGTTAGCCCAAGGGAATTCAGCTTCGTATATATGTCAGAGGGGGATTAGTGTTTTTCTCCTGGAACAGGAGGAGAAGGAGGAGGGTGATTACTCAAATTAGGGGAAGATACAGAGATGTAAGAAGAGTGAGAAGGAGAAAACATATGAAATTTAACTTATAAAAAAGTGGGAGGTTGTCCGTTAGGGTGTGGTATGGAGTTGAGAGTGGTTCACCTTGTGCTGAACCAACCAGGGAAATACAGACCATGGTGAACTTAAAACCCACATTATTGGGTGTGCTTTGCCTTCAGCAAGGGCACAACCTTTGTTCTCTCTCATATATATTTAATAGGCCTATTTATTATGTATTTTCCCACCCCTAAGGATCTATTTGGATTACATAAACAACGTCGGTGTCAAAACGTTCGTCTTGGTCACGATTGCGTTGCTTGTATTGGGATATAAGTTCCGTAGCTACTATATCCCTGTGTTTACATTTACATTTAGCAGACACTCTTATCCAGAGCGACAATCCCCCGAGGCAAGTAGGGTGAAGTGCCTTGCCCAAGGGCACAACGTCATTTCATATCGCATGGCCAGGAATCAAACCGGCAACCTTCTGATTAATAGCCCATTTCCCTAACCGCTCAGCCATCTGACTCCCCTGTTTGAGCTATGGCTAGGCAAGTATCGTGCCATGGTGTAGGAGGACTGATCGACACATCATACATTTAAGCAAATAAAGACTTGCATGTACAGTAAGTAATGTGACATTAAATAATGTATTTAAACTCAATCTTGTGTGATGCGTCGCTGTATCGTTGCACGGTTTAGGATTATATTATAGTAAGTAAAATAATGCAAGTCTGGTTCAGTACATAAGTGAAGTGAACACCATTATGCTACCTGCATAAACCTACAGCTGACAAAAAAGAAACCCCAGGCTGGTGTTATCGCAGGAAACGTGGTTGAAATGCAAAACGAGTAAGCTGTGGTAGCTCTACTTAGCCTGACCTATTTTCCCACCCTTAAAACTCCCAATTTGCACTACATATACACATTGTTGGTGCCAAACATGTCAGATGGCTGAGCGGTTAGGGAATCGGGCTACCAATCAGAAGGTTGCCGGTTCGATTCCCCGCTGTGAAAAATAACGTTGTGTCCTTGGGCAAGGCACTTCACCCTTCTTGCCTTGGGGAGAATGTCCCTGTACTTACTGTACTTACAGTAAGTCGCTCTGGATAAGAGCGTCTGCTAAATGCCTAAATGTAAATGTAAACATGTAGTCAAGGAGTTCTGTGGGTTCAACTGCACAAAACAGTCCCAGTATCCTCACGCCACCTCCATTCCAGTGAACAGAAAATATTTAATTTCCCAAATTACTGTCTTCAGCTTCAACTGACAATCGAGGGACAATGTCGCCTTTTAAAGTGGCCTCACGCACGCAATTCGGAAAACCCGACAGTCCAACCAGGCTTACTGCCGAATGGCAGTGCCAAGGCGTAAACAAATGGTCTGCTCAAGTAGACTACAGTCTAATTTGGGACTGCCCTCTCCCTCTCCTGTCACTTGTAATAGGGGCTTCTGATTGACCCGAGCTCATTTAAATAATCACCTTATCGTATTCAACGGAAGCAAACGCGGGGAAATACAGCACCGGTTGCACGGGTTAGTCACGGAGAACGCCCGCGTGAATGTGAAACACAAACATTGTGACATTAAACTTCAGATGGCTGCGGGGTCTAATGATAGCTCGCCATGCATGAGGACAAAAACCAGGGATCGGGGTGTCAGCGTGGAATAGAAACACGCGACGGGAGCTGTTATTAGGAAATGCCTCCCTTTCTCCCCTTCACTCACTCTCTCTCACTCGCTCTCTCGGTCTCTCGCTCGCTCTCTCACTCACTCACTCACTCACTCACTCACTCACTCACTCACTCACTCACTCACTCACTCACTCACTCACTCACTCACTCACTCTATCACTCTCTCACTCACTCACTCACTCACTCACTCTCTTTTCCCTTCGCTTCTTCTAACCAGAACTGGCCACATTTGTAAGATTGAAGACAACAAGACTTGTCGAAAGAATTCAAATAATGGGGAATATTTGGGTGGAACAACCTTAGGACACAACCGTTGACAGAGGCCAGTAAAGGATGACAGGTGGGGCCACATCTGTTTCAGCAGAAGAGTAGGTGTCGAGGTTTGCAAAATGAAAGGCTACAGTCCATCGGTTGTTATGGGCCAAAGTCAGTGTCAGCCTACATTACCACTAGGCCTGTACGACACACTATTCAGTTGGAAAATAATTGTTTGTTATATTGGCCCACGGAAAGGTGTCCTATAACATTGTGTCTTAACACCTTCTAGAAAGTTGCTCATGTTACAAACCAAAACTAATGTTCGGAAAAAGCTCGGTTTAATGTTCTAACAAACCGTTATGTCCAACGCAAGGAAAGTGGCAAAATATTTGAAGCTTTCTGCTTGCCTGCAGATGGGCCGTGGGATTAGAATTGACATGCTAAATGCAAACCAAGGTTCGGATTGTGCTGCGCATGCGTGCGGTCTCCGTGCATCAATGTTGTATGTGAGCGTGAGGGGATAGGAGACCGAGGCTGTTTTTTCTACAGCCTCAGAAATGGATGGAACTGAGATGAATCGGAGGAACTGCGCAAAGCAGGAACCTAACGTTCAGAAGATGGATAAAAGTTCGGAAAGAGTCACACTCAAGAAGGAAATTGGACTTCTAAGTGCTTGCGCTATTATAATTGGTGAGATGATATCTTAGTCTTTTTTTATGTACAGTGAGAACTGAGCTGACCACCATTATTAAAAGGCATAGTTTTTGAAAAGTTGGACGATTAACATTGGATAGCCCAGGTAATGAAGCCGAGGGTGTGGTGAGGAAACAATAGGTGTTCGGCGATTGGAATGATATAGCCTAGGCAGTGTTTAAGTTAAATTCATAATTGTATAACCTAGCCAGTATGATTGTGAAGGAGAACCTTAACTGGATCAGGATGTCACATAACTACATTGTATTATTAATCGCAGTTGATGTAGTCTATGAATAGTAGCCTAAACTACAGCACTTATCGCGAGTTTCCTTCATGCCCACCTGTGCCTCCAGAACGCGCGTGATAGTGAAATATATTCCAGATGTTGCATAGTTCTTTGGAGCACGCGGTTCTGGCTACTGCATGCACATGTATACGTGGCTAGATATCTTGCCTTTTATTTGTGAGCGCACGGTAGGCTATCTCGTAGATTATTCAAATCAATAGTCTAGTTTTTCACTTAGGGGTACTCATAGCCCAATAGATAGGCTAATTACAGAATATTAATGCTAAGTGTAACATTTCGAGATGATGCAATGCACATCTTTTAAACTAAAACGCGATTCAGAATTTGTAAAAGGTTTTCACTTTCGGAGATTCTCATCCACTAATATCTAGAGTAGGCTTATTTTCTTGCGATTGCTGACCTATAACAGCACTTCAACCTACACAGGAAGAATGTACATGTTGGCATTTTGCCCAGTTCTGTGTAATTCATCTTGAAAGCTTCTAGATATGACTACTCAATGCTGCCACTAACTTTAAACGTCATGGCAAAAGACAACGAGGTAGCGTGAACTACTTACATTGTGGTCCAAGTGCTTTTACAATTTATATTACACAATGGGAGATTGATTATGTAATCGAAAACTCAGAAAGGTTTACAGCAGGACGGGTGCTTCCCGGCTTTATAATGAATTTCAGTGTGTAGGCGGATGCAAGACACGAATTGCAATACAAACTATATGAACATATTTAGTTTATCTCGTTGTGAATGACATGCCGTAGAACTACAGCGCAATAGTTCTATTCCTCTAAACGCAGTCAGTTACCCGCTTACAGGTTTCAACATGTGAAACTAGTGACCTATGAGGTTTTGATAACCATTTAATTGGTTTAGCCTGGTATTCTGCTGTTTTATGTCAGGAGTACATTGTTGGTGATTTTACTGACTTCTAAATGCTTATTCCTATGATGTTATACAGTTCTGTATATCAAATATCCTTAATGGAATGTTGAGGATTACAAAGTAGGCTAATAACAATCTAAGATACTGTACTGGACTAGACCGTACTCTTATTTTCAGTAATCCCTGTAAACTCGCGAGCCATTTTTGTGTTGCCTTTATTGTGTTGCTCTATCGCGTTATCTCAGTGTTGGCCAGCATTTATGTCAGACAAGGTCAAGTGAATACATTATTGTAGACCAATGATATTAATACACTCAGAGATAACACAGTGAACTTTTTGGGTGATGCAACACATTTGTTTTTCTGCTGACTTGTGCAGATGTGTCAACATGAGACTTGGAAGTATTATAGGTCAAGTCTGATTAAATCAAATCGGGTCCATTCTTTATAATTTCACGAAGAACATAGCTGAGTTAAATTGTGCTCAAGTCCAGATTCCCTCCTCTGTATTAGGGACATAAGATATAGTGTATATTCCCTTGCTACTGGGCTTATGGGCCAGTGTATGTCATACTCCACAATGCAGAAGCTGAGAGCTAGCTAGATACTGTATGACCACTGTACTCAGCAGCCTCTGACTAAATCATGTTTCGAGCTCATTTGCCATCTGTAACAAGTGCAAAGACTAATCTATTCTTTCTCTGCAGCAGGCATGGGAGACTTCCTACAGACGGCTGATACGAAATTACTTCTATGTGTATCTTTATTAACTTTTCCAGGAACAAATATTTAAAATAATATAATTTATTCAAGGTAAATCACGTTTGAATCAGGGACTTGATGAATGGAAGACATTGATTCAACCAGGGCCATGCCGAGATTCACAATAGCACAAACACAAAAACACACAACAGACATTATGCAATCAGCCCGCCTATCACCGCCGCCCGCGCGATCAGACCTGACAGCGTGAAATCTGCTGTCCGCGGCTGTCCATCCACTCGTTAGATCATTAGGATACATCTTTGCAGAGCTGCTCTCCAAAAGGCACTGTAATGACGTGCGTGGCCGGGTTCACATCAACCAAAATATTTACAGTAGACTAACCGTGAATAAGGCTCGCATGGGTCCATGTCTCCCTCACATGCTGGGGTTTCCATCCTTCTCTGCTCTCCCAAACTTGGAACGGGGAAGAAGGAGGGATGGCTCCCTCAGCGCGTCCTGCTTGGACAGGTGCTGTTCGGCAGAAATGTTGTGAAAAACACGACTTGAGGTCAAAGGTCATCGAGATGTAAACTCTCTCACACTCACACACACACACACACACACACACACACACACACACACACACACACACACACCTAGCTTCCGAAACCTTAAATCAGATGTCCCTCACAGTCCCATGACCGGATGGATGAACTCTAACGACGATCGGAATGTAGACGCTCCGCTACAAACGTTCTGCCTCTCCCGTTTCCCAGGCAACATCATCGGCTCCGGAATCTTCATCTCTCCCAAGGGGGTGCTGGAGCACGCTGGCTCCGTGGGCCTGTCCCTCGTGGTGTGGGTGTTGGGGGGCGGGATCTGCGCCCTGGGGTCCCTGTGCTACGCCGAACTGGGGGTCACGATCCCCAAGTCAGGGGGGGACTACTCCTACGTGACTGAGATCTTCGGAGGCCTGGTTGGGTAGGTGTCAGCAGGCAGTTCCCACTTAACATTGTTCGTCTGTTGAGATGCACTACTGTGTATTTATATACAGTATTGTGTAAAAGTCTTAGGCACCCGATATTTTTTGATGAATATTGTCATCAGTAGAACTTTTTTTTGTCTTCTGTATTTGTGCGGCAATTTAAGAACTGCATTTTCTTACTGTCTTTTCATTGAATGATTTCTATTAACTTTTTTTAGTTTTGAATTTGTGCCTAAGACTTTTGCACAATACTGTTTATATATTAATTTCGTAGATGCTTTTATCCAAAGTATACAGTAGGTATACAATATGCAGTAATATAAATATAGTACAGTATATGTGTGAAGTATATATATATATAGAAGATGTATAATCCTCTGATTCTCCCCCCAGCTTCCTACTGCTCTGGAGTGCGGTTCTCATCATGTACCCCACCACCCTGGCTGTCATCGCCCTCACGTTCTCCAACTACGTTCTCCAACCCGTCTTCCAGAATTGTATACCTCCCTTCCTTGCTACCAGGTTGTTATCGACCATATGCATATGTAAGTACTAGCCTGAGCTAGCTCGACAGACAAGTATTCTCTGTCTGTGTCCGGCAACTGTCACTTAAACAGATAATCTTTCTTGGCTACAGCAAACAAGTTTTCACTCATGTCTTGAGGCGTACTGGTCTTGTCTGACGTAGGGACAGCATACTCTTGTTACAGAAGAGTGAGTTCCCACCACGTCTTGAATTAGGTCTGGGATCAGCCTTTAAACACTGTGACCAATCCGTTTCCTTCATCAGATGATCAGCCCTTGAGGAAGTGTGCTGAAGAGAGTGCTGGCATATTTTTAGTGTGTCTGATTTTCATCTGGGGGGGCTTAGTCAATGTGTGTGTGTGCACCCTTATATAAAGAGTGTGTGTGTGTGTGCACCCTTATATAGAGTGTGTGTGTGTGTGCACCCTTATATAGAGTGTGTGTGTGTGTGCACCCTTATATAGTGAGTGTGTGTGCACCCTTATATAGAGTGTGTGTGTGCACCCTTATATAGAGTGTGTGTGTGTGTGCACCCTTATATAGAGTGTGTGTGTGCACCCTTATATAGTGAGTGTGTGTGCACCCTTATATAGAGTGTGTGTACACCCTTATATAGAGTGTGTGTGTGCGCACCCTTATATAGAAAGAGTGTGTGGGGGTGTGTGTGGGGATTGAAGCCCTCTCATACCTGGAGCCTCGTGATTGATGCAGTTCTGAGGGCTGGATGCTGAGGCATCTGGAAAGTGCCCCAGGGCAACCGGTTCAGGCTTGTCTAAACTGGACCAAGTGGGGTGGAGGAAGGTGTGTGTGTGCACGTGTGTGTGTGTGTGTGTGTGTGTGAGAGAGAGAGTGGTCCACTGGAGGAGGGGGTTGCCATGACACGACCATGGCCTTGGCACACAGAGCAGACACGCCAGCCCTATTTTCGGCAACAGAATGTCCAGATCCCAGCTTCCCACCAGCCGCCGGTAGCACACGTTGTATTCCACAGATGATTCGCTGAAAGAGGGGTGGGGGCTGGGGGGGTTGAGACGAGCCCCTGTATCAACTGGGGCATATCAACTGACCTGTCAAGGGGTGCGTGTGTGTGTGTGTGTGCGCGCGTGTCAGACTACATAATGGTACCAGCCTTTGACAACGCCGATAATGAGAGGGCGTGTCTGTGCCATTGTGCATTGTTATCACGGTTGCCGTGACTCCCTTGTCGGGGGGCGGGACAACCTACGACTGAATAGTGGAAGGAGGCCGTCCTATTGGCTGGTCGGCCATCCACCTGTCTCTGCATCATTCCAGAAACTGTTGGGGTCTCTTCACAATATGGTCACTCTTTACCTGTGTTCTCTAGAGGAAGGAAATAATCAATGTCTCGGATTAATTTATATTTCATTTCAGTTCAGAAGATCTATGTGTAACGATGGATACTATTTTATGCAGTTATCTCAGTATGGTGGACTTTGTTCTTCAGAGTTTTCGAATGCTCGGGCCATAAACAGAAGACCTGTTTGTTTGGATTCGTGGACTGGTGTTGTTTACATTTGCAGACAAATACAAACACAAACGCACACACACACACACATACAGGCACACAAATGCAAATACAGACATATATACAAACAGGTCTACCCCCCTTCCCCCCTCCCTGCCAAATGTACTTTTGAGAATGTACTCTATGAGAGTCACAAGCACAGATGACCCCAGTCAGATTTCAAGACACTGCGTGTTCCCCACAGCTATGAGATCACCACCCTCCTGTCCCTAAGTCATGCTACAGCTCCAAGCCAGTCAGAGGGGGAGCAGACCAGCGTAGACCAGTTTCAACCCCACAATACAAGAATTCATAAAGGGTGTTTATGGCAATATAAATACTCCCTTAGTTCAGTGACAGGAACCAGATCTATACAGCCTTTCTGCACACGTGCAGTTTGTAACTTGAGACTGTAACAGGCAGAAGGAATGTGTTCCAGATAAACCCATCTGATGTACTATTGTAGCTGTGGTGATGTCACTGTCTGACTGTTCCTAGAGGTTAACCATTGATATAGAGTCAGGCACTTCTGGTCCTAGATCTCCTACATTTTGCAAAACATCTGCTAAATGAATAACATGTAAATGTAAACTGCTCAATATATCGTTCAGCTGATCTTTGGCAACCTTGATTGGCTGGGATATGTCAGGCATGCATGATTAGAATCACGCGAGTGTGGTGCAGGAAAACGAATCCATGTTGACTTTCTCATGTTACGGATTACCTTACGTTACAGTAAAAGTACCCTGTAATGACAGGGTAAACCATCAGCTCAGCTTGTGGCTTACAGTTTATGTTTGATTGTTTATACCGAAGCAGAGTTTAAACTCCAGATCTTTTGATCACTTCCGTACCCTGCTACAGGACCTTCTGCATAGGCAGAGGAGAATCGGTATCCAGTTCACCTCAGCACCGTGCTGAAAATTAATCTGTATAACAGCCCGTTCTGATTTGGTTGTAAATACATCTGACTTTACCAGGCCTTTTCCTCACTTCCAATCCCCTTTGAAAACACACAAGTTGTTTTCAAAAAAGAAAACTGGTCTTAGAGGTAAACCTATGGGTGGTCTCCCAACTGGTTTGACTTCTATCTGCGGGAAATAATGCTAGTTGGGGCGAATCGTTTCTTTGCTGTTTTCGTGCTTTTCAGAATAAGGGTTTCTTCACCTTTAGCTACTGGTGAGTTGATTGGACTCTGACTGTTTTGACCCGACAGCACATTGTGGAGGTTAGGCACGGCCTAAAAGGTAGATTAAAGCAACTTCATTGACTTTAGGACTGGAGCCAGAGTTCACAGCCAGAAGGAAAGGTTTCACATTCAAACTGCTTAGATAAATCCCTTGTGAATCGGGACCAGAATCCATTAAAAGGCCAAGGGGAGCAATTTGCTTAGTATTCAAGTGCTTATTGCAGGGTCGGCCACACCGAGACACATTATTGGCCCAGGATGACGAACAGTAGATGTACCTGCTTCGCCTGCTTTGAGAACAGAGTGATACCTCCTTCCTGTCTGGACCAGGTCAGGACGGAAGAATGGTGGGGTGGTGGGAGGCTTGGCAATGGGGGGGGGGTCAGAAATCACAGAAGACCGAAATTAACACCAACCAGCCTCTTAGGGACACAGCGCTGCAGTATGGGGGTGGGGGGCGAGGTTGGGGGAGAGGGAGGGAGGGAGGGGGGGTCTCACTGCTTGGTACTACCACAGGCACTTGCCAAAAATCCGTTTGCTGTTTCCCGTCCTCTCCAAAGGGGCGTCCTGTCAGCCGAGAGGGTTTTGTTCCTCTCCATCGGAAGCAGTTTGTTTGGGGCGGTGTGACAGCTCTGTTTCTGTGGTAGGAGGCCACCTCTGCAGAGTGATGGATGAGGGTGTCGTCTCTGTCCCTCCCCGCCTCCACATACCCACCCACTACCCTCCCTCCCGCCCCTGCCCCTACAACCACCATGACCCCCCCACCCCCCCTGCTTTTAGTGCCTGCTCCCGGGTGTACGTGCGTGCGTTGCCTGGTGGCCCCAGGCCACCAAGTCCTGGAGACAGGCAGTCCCTGCCCCTGTGTGCTCTTGTTGTTTACACTGAACAGGAAGTAGGAGGTTAGGCACAGGAAGTAGAGAGAGAGAGAGAGAGCGAGCGAGCGAGAGACAAAGATAGACATTCTGCGAATGCCATAGATGAATAAAATCAAATCCAAATCAAATAGAAAAAGACAGAAAAACATAAACACAAACAAAGTCAGTCACAAAGTGGATGACTACATCAGCATTGGATATAAACCTGAAAACCCAGGGCACAATTACAGGGTGTCTTACCCTGACGTCATAATTACACATCTGACTTGGATTTCCAGGAAAAAATAGAGGCCATGTCACTCCAGTTGGCTACCCTTTCGGCCAGAACATGCAGCTCTGATTAGGAAATCAGGGTTGTGACGTGCTCCCATCCAGAAACATGTGATTCCACTCCTGGTGTTCCAGTCCAGTATGCCTGTCATAACAGTTGAGTAAGGAGAGCAATAAAAAAAGAGAAAAGTTGACTTTGGAACACTAATTATAATAATTTCTTGCTTTAAAAATAGTGGGGGGAGCGAGAGAAAGAGGGAGAGAGGCAGGAAGAGAGAGAGAGAGAGAGAAGAAAAGAAACAAAGGATATGGCTGCTTCTGTACTGAAAGATTCCTTTGAAAAACTCACTTATGAAATCATACGACAGTATGATATATTCTGTTTGCTATTGTGTGTTAAAACGATGACATTCTTGCTACGTTCAATCACAAACGACTAACACACAACATCGATCCCTTATGTCAACGTGCTAACTGATAAAAATGACTCCTGACCACAGCTGACTAACGTTGAGCAATTTTATTCCCTCCCCCCATCCATCACCCCCCCCCCCCCCCCCCCCCCCCCGCCCCACTGCAGTGTTCCTGACCTGGGTTAACTGTTCCAGCGTGCGCTGGGCCACCAGGATCCAGGATTTCTTCACCGTTGGCAAGCTGCTTGCCCTTGGCCTTATCATCGTGGTGGGCCTCGTCCAAATCTGCCGAGGTCAGCGCCCCAGACACCCTCCACCACGGCTCAGAGTCACTCACAGAGAGTCAGTGTAGAGGACGGGTCTCCAGCCTGCTCCTGGAGAGCTACTTGACTGTAGGTTCGAGCTCCAACACTAATCTAGAACAACTGATTATAACAATTAGCTGATTGATCAGGTCACTAGTATAGAATGAGTGCAGGGCTGCCAACTCTCACACATTGGCCGTGAGACACACGCTCTCACGCCACACCTTGTATTTCTCATGCTGAGAAGGCAATGCCAACCAATTAGTCCTGCTAACGTTGTAAAAAGTAATGGACGAGGCGCAGGCACACGGAGTGAAGCAACATAGACGTGCGAACACCCGTGAAAGCTCGTCGGGGGGTGGGGGGGTGGTTGGCCCCACCGAATCTCACTCCAAGGTGTTTTGAAAAGTTGGCAGCCATGTGAGTGTGTTTGGAGTCAGGTGGCTGAGTGGTTAGGGAATCAAAGGTTGCTGGTTCGATTCCCCGGCCGTGAAAAATGATGTTGTGTCCTTGGGCAAGGCACTTCAGCCTACTTGCCTCGGGGGAATGTCCCTGTACTTACTGTAAATCGCTCTGGATAAGAGCGTCTGCTAGATGACTAAATAATAATAATAAATAAATAAAATAAAAAACCAACAGGCAGGTAAGTTCTCCAGGAACAGGGCTGGAGACCTCTGGTGTAGAGGATGCAGGGCAGACAGAGTGATGTGGGACTTTTACACGCGTGTACGTGTGTTCAAAACATGTTTAGAATCTGAGAACGTTCACACAGACATGGGTAGATTATCGTCCAATTTAATGCCTCAGATTATCTCCATGGTGACTTATAACAGAAAAAAAAAAAATACAAACAAGTCTGCATCAGGCTGGCTTGCTTAACGACACATCAGTAAGCTTCTAAGAATACCATTTCAAAGTAGTTCAAAAAGTACGTAACACGCAAAGGCTTTTCAAGATCAAGCAGGAGCGACAAAGGTGAAAGTTTATGGTCCTCTCTACTCGAGAGATTCTAATCGAGCAGAAAGACGTGCAAGGTTGGAGTGCTCGGTGAAATGACCCAGAACTGACTTTCCTTCTTGCGGGGAAAACAAAGGGGATGGTAACATTTAGTCTTTTAGTCATTTAACAGACGCTCTTATCCAGAGCGACTTACAGTAAGTACAGGGACATTCTCCCCGAGGCAAGTAGGGTGAAGTGCCTTGCCCAAGGACACGACATCATTTTGCACAGCCAGGAATCAAACTGGCAACCTTCTGATTACTAGCCCGCTTCCCTCACCGCTCAGCCACCTGACTCCCTAACAACATCCCAGGGTGAAACGGAGTAAGGTAGTGTGAGAAAAACATCTTTCAACCTCATTTCCCACCCTCATCTCATGGAAACTCATTAGACCACGTGGTCTAGACTTTGTATGTGGATGTCTCTCTGGATGGTTAATGAGCCTGCAACCAGATGAGGAAACACATTGACTCACCTGCCCCCTGGTGGCCAGGTCTGCACATGACATGCCTGTGATGTCCATGAACAAGAACATACCATTGAACATGAAACATCACGTGCTAAACCACCAGAAATGGCAAAAGTACACACCACACATCCTTCACTCAAGTACAAGTACAGATGTTCATGTTTAAAAAGTACTGACTACACTTTTTCACTCAAGTTAAATTAAATAAGTATGGGCTGCCTTTGACATACACTTAAGTAAAAATTAGTCGTTACTAATGCTCAGAAGAATTGTGAAGTATTGATACCATAAAAATCTACTTAAGTACAGTAACTAAGTATTGGAAAAAATAGGAATAGTATATTTTGGGAAAAGTACACAATCTGGCCGTTTTCAGTTTAGATGTTTTTGGCAGTTGGATTTGCATGCCTGACTATCCTCCCCTGAAGGCATTTCCCCAAACTGACAACTGAAAAATTGTCTAGATGAGGGGGAGAGAGGGGAAGGGAATAGATGTGATGTGGGAGGTGTGCAAAATGAAGCGTTTGTTTTGAAGTGTCAGAAGAGAAAGAGAAGCGAGTGTTAGAAAGTGAACATCCCAAAGTCCATATCCTCAAAACGAAGGGAAACTTCTCCTTACCACGTTAGCTTGTTTCCACACATCTTTTATTCTTCTCCCCTCCAGTTTCAGTCAGCCAGGTTGATTAACAATTGAGTTTTTTTTGGTGTTGATGCATGCGAACAATCTCTTAAAACTATTGACAAGGCCAACATAATCAGGTTAAACATCTAGATTTGAATCAGCTTGCTTATATCAGCACCTCAAGCATATTTAGCTTTGTAAGCCTTTGGATAAAAACATCAGCTAAATGAATGAAAATGTACATTTGTTATTGGATGGGGGCACAACTTGACCTGCTGACCCTGCCCCCCCCCCTCCTACCAGGACACTACGACGCCCTGCGGCCCAGCGTGGCGTTTGAGTTCACACGGGAGCCGTCGGTGGGACAGATCGCCCTGGCCTTCCTCCAGGCCTCCTTCGCCTTCAGCGGCTGGAACTTCCTCAACTACGTCACCGAGGAGGTGGTGGAGCCGCGCAAGTGAGGAGGGCCGACGCACCAGTCACATAAAAAATAAAAAAAAGACTGAATCCTAGACTTACGGGGTTACCTAGCAACAGGCTAGCCGTTAGGCTAGGCTAGCTCAAATCTTACAATCATTTAGGGTGTTTTGGTAGATAGTTGTTCTCCGCCCTGCTCAAGACAGATCCGTGCCAACGTTACCATGGAGACTGATACTGTCTCAAAGCCCCACATAGTGATGAAAATCGGATTAATTTTTCCCACAAGCGCTCAGTCCCATCAGCTAGCATAGCATCAATATTTATTCAGGTATCATAACATCATTGCTATGGTATGAATCTCCCATTAGAGGGCCAAGTTTCCTGCCTCCCAACCACACACCACACACAGCCACTAGACTTGGTTTAGGAGGCTTGTGAAAGGAATTATACGTTAAGAATGACACGTAAAGTGACGCGATCCCTCCTCCACAGGAACCTTCCTCGCGCCATCTACATCTCCATCCCCCTGGTGACCCTGGTGTACACCCTCACCAACATCGCCTACTTCTCCTCCATGACCCCTGAGGAGCTCCTGGCCTCCAACGCTGTTGCCGTGGTGAGCACAAACACCCTCCGTTGGCCGGAAAGTCCCTGGGTTTGTTTTGTCTTGTTTCTCT
Organism: Osmerus mordax; assembly: GCF_038355195.1. Classification (NCBI taxonomy): domain Eukaryota; kingdom Metazoa; phylum Chordata; class Actinopteri; order Osmeriformes; family Osmeridae; genus Osmerus; species Osmerus mordax. Next base: position 16,425,477 of record NC_090062.1, on the reverse strand, counting down.
GATTCTTCTTCTTTTCCATCGTCTCCGGTGGGAATCTTTAGACCTTCGGGGAGAAGCTTCTGGGCATGTTCTCATGGATCATGCCCATCTCTGTGGCTCTGTCCACGTTTGGAGGCATCAACGGCTACCTGTTCACCTCTTCCAGGTGAGGAAACACCTCAAATGACCACGCACCGAAACTCAACCAGATAAAATAATCGTGATCAGTTATTTTTTTTTGTAAAAGGATTAACGCGATCTTGATCTCAGCCAAACCATTCATCTCTTCTTCTCTGGTTTCAGGCTGTGTTTCTCAGGAGCCAGGGAGGGACACCTGCCCTACCTACTGGCTATGATTCACCTGAAGAACTGCACCCCTATCCCCGCCCTGCTGGTCTGTGTAAGTTACTGCACCCATATCCCCGCCCTGCTGGTCTGTGTAAGTTACTGCACCCCTATCCCCGCCCTGCTGGTCTGTGTAAGTTACTGCACCCATATCCCCCCTGCTGGTCTGTGTAATTTACTGCACCCATATCCCCCCTGCTGGTCTGTGTAAGTTACTGCACCCCTATCCCCCCCCTGCTGGTCTGTGTAAGTTACTGCACCCATATCCCCCCTGCTGGTCTGTGTAAGTTACTGCACCCATATCCCCCCCTGCTGGTCTGTGTAAGTTACTGCACCCATATCCCCCCTGCTGGTCTGTGTAAGTTACTGCACCCATATCCCCCCTGCTGGTCTGTGTAAGTTACTGCACCCATATCCCCCCTGCTGGTCTGTGTAAGTTACTGCACCCCAGCGCCTACACCGGTCCACATGTAGCAGCCTGCCAGCAGTTCAGATGGAGCCTGTGAGGTTGTCAACATGCTGGTGTGTAAGCGTGAACATGTGGTTGAGTTTCTGTACAGAGGAAATATCGGCGTCGGTGTGTGCGAGGTGTGTTTACGTTTGGTTGCGATACACCTGATGCCCCCCCCCCCCGTTGTTTTCCATCCCACAGTGCATTGCCACCATCTTGATCCTGTGCATTGGTGAGACTCACAACCTTATCAATTACGTGTCGTTTATCAACTACCTCTCCTACGGAGTCACCATCGCAGGACTCATGTACTATCGCTGGAAGAAACCCAACCTTTTCAGGCCCATCAAGGTACAACACCAACACACAACTCTCTGTCAATCATACAGAACCTCACCATAATGTTATCATTCTGTTCTTCCAGTAGATGTGAGGTTGGTTGAGATTAATTCTATTTGAACTCAATAAACCAGGTATACGAATTTGTGTATTAATTTGCTCTTTCAATCATTAATTCATAAATTAATTGGTTCATCATCCATTTACTCCCTAACTCATTTCATCAGTCATCCATCTAGTTATTACTTCAACCGTTCATCCAACAGATTCAAAACCATATTCTGCCTCTGGGCCGACCCAAGCCTTTATGGGGCCTTAAGATGAATTGATTTGGGGGCCCCTCCGAATTTGTATAATCACCATTAACATAATATATATAATTTTGAAAATTAAGCTGTAAATTCATGTGCTCTTGGGGGCCCTCTGGTGACCACGGGGGCCCTAAGCAGCCGCTTAGTTCGCTTATGCCTTGGGCGGCTCCGTTCTGCCTACCTTTCCCCACACTGTGTCTCTGTCCTCCTCCTCCTGGGCAGGTGAACATCCTGGTGCCTGTGAGCTACATGGTGTTCTGGGCCGTGCTGTTGTGTTTCAGCCTGTACTCCGAGCCGGTGGTATGCGGGCTGGGGATGGTCATCATGCTCACGGGGGTGCCCGTCTACTTCCTGGGTGTGCAGTGGCAGAACAAGCCCCAGTGGGTCTACAGAGTTGTGGGTGAGCGTCTCAATGATATGTATTACATACTCTTGTATTAATATAAACAGATGTATACGGTATGTGTGTGACCCCGTCACTTTTTACTGTTCTCCTGTTCCAGAGACTGTCACCTACGTTGGCCAGAAGTTGTGCTTTGTGGTGTTTCCTCAAGATGACCCGTCAGAGTTGGCGCCACTAACCGAACACATCGACAAATAGGACGTGTGCGTGCATCTTCTCCAGTCTACCCTCAACTAAATTTTTTGTTCGACTTTTGAATACTGAGGAGATGGATTTCCCTTGAAAACGGCTTCCAACGCTTTTGAAAGGCAGATAGGGTGGGGGAAGGAAATTGTACCCATCATGCTCTGCTCTGCTGAGGCCCCCCCATCCAAGGGACTGTGTGTGTGTGTGTGTGTCGGTGTATGTATGTTTGTGTGTGTATGGGGGAGGGGAGACATCAAGCTATTCAGGCATATTCCAGTTAGTTTTATTATTTTTGCACCCCCTCCCCCAACCCTCTCCTTTGCTCACTGGCCAACGCCTCCTTATCCTAATCTTCCGCATGAACTGATGAGCTCTGATATGCATTCACAGCTTCTCTTCTAATAGTTCTATGGTGCCTTATATAGGGGCTGAGAGTTGGGTGTTTTTTTTGTATTCCTTCGTCTTGTTTGCTAGGTCTTTAAATGGGCGTGACTTTTTCCTGTGCTCGAGTCGCCGACAACGATAGATTTCCTTATCTTAGATCTTATCTTCCTTAGATTCCAATTCCTAATACTCCAAGACTGTACTTCCACTAACATGCATGTCATGTGTAGACACGAATGAGTGTCAAACTCTCTCTCCCCCTCTCTCTCCCTCCCCCCTCTCTCTCTCTCTCCCTCTCTACCCCCTCTCTCTCTTGTTCTCTCTGGGGATAAACTTCCTCCTGAAGGAGACAGGTGCTTCGGTAAAACCGAAAAGCATTCAGTAGACAACCAAACCAAACGGACTCTTACTCACTTCTGTTAGTAGACAATATGAAACATTAACCTCACTTCTGTTCTGATAAACAATGCCAAGTACATCATATCATCAATGTCATTGACGCACAAGTGCAATGTCTACAACGACAGAAATCTGTTTGACGTCAGTCTATGCAAACAGTTGGGTTTGCCAGATTTGAGCCTTTTAACTTTTCTTTCCCTGCCAGATCATGAAGGGGAATGAATTGTTTGCACTACAGGCTTCTGCAGTTTGCTGAAGTTGAAGGCCCTGTCATAAAACAACCACAGTACTTGATATATATATATATATGAGGAATGCATAGGAGTACACTTTAAAGCAGTTTTTCCCATATAAAGAGAGTAAAGAAGAGGAACTAAAACGGTTGTTTCTAGATGTGCATATACTTACCTATGCAGTTAAAAAGAGTGGATTTCAGCCCAGCTAGCTAGTATTGCTAAACAGTAGTGTAAGACATTGTGGGACAGGGTCGCTCATGTGACTCGTCTTGAAATTGCCTCTCTTCCTTGTCTTTTCTTCTTTGAGGATTGATACAAATAAGAAATGGGTTGATTTAAATCTGATCTGTTTGACTGTGTAGTGAGCTAGTATAATTAGGATCAGATGTTATCAAGTACAAGAGACAAACGTATTTGAATCCCTATCAACACCTGTGTCAAAGGTGCTTGACCAATGAGGGACTGGTATTAGCATAGGCAATTTACTTTAACAATACTGGACTTCCACGTCACACACTTTACGAGGATATCACATTTTCACTTTATTGACCACTAAACTCATTGGAATAATAACAGTAGTAGTAGTAGTAATGTTTATGTATGCCAGTTTTATTTTTGTATTTTTTTTTAAAGGCTTGCTTGAAAAAAATGCTGGCCATTTTTTGGTCTCATAAGATTCACTCAACTCAGATGTTTACTTTGCATGTAGTGGAGATAGCCAGAGTTCTAAAGCTTTCCACTCCACACATACTAACACTGTTACAATGTCAATAACTTCTCATGTCCGTTTTCCTGCCTCTCCGCAGTGAGGTTCATTGTTAACTCAACAATGTAAATACGGCCTAAAGTTGTAAGGAAAAAAAAATGTCAGGGGTTTACCGTGAAATGGCATTGCTGAAGCATTGTAAAACGTAAACATGAAGTTCGCTGTACTCTTTTGGTGCACTTATGTTTTGTAAAATATTTTTGAAGATGTATAAGGTTAACAATAATAGCTTATTAAATATAATTCATAAAAACAAGGCTATTCTTCTTTTGGTTTGTTGGAGAGACTGTTTTGTGCGTGTTTGTTCCCATTAAGAAGTTATTTGGTATTTGGCCAATCAAGAGATCATTCGGTTGCATGAATGTAGTCTGAATCTGCAAAGTGTTTTCCGGTAGGCTAAACCACATCTGCTGTTAAGTATGGTGGTAGCAGCGTGTGTGAGTAGACAGTGGCGGTTTTATATGTAAAAAAATTGGTGGGGCACAAACCATTTCCAAATATAGGATATAGGCCTACCAGTAAAGCTACAAAACTCCCGCTTGATGTGTTTATTTAACACATCAACTAACAGCGTGGCGCCACAAAACACTTTTAACGACAGAGCGGCTTTTTTTTTTTTACCAGGTGTTGTAGTACACATACTGGAGAGAGAGCGAGACCTTCTTGTGTAATTTCTCTCCTCTCTAACACACACATGTTAAATTACCACTGTCACATTTACAAACCTAAATTAGGAAGGCAACCAAGCTCAGAACCAATTTGCCTTACAGGGCCATACGAGATCAGCAATGAGCTCAACACCACTGAAGGCCACAACGAAGCGGAAAGACAACTTTAGGGATACAGACAGATTAGAAATATATTTTGATTAAGTTATGACCATTCTAGTTATTAGTGGAAACGCGAAAAACCGGAATTCCCCTCCCCCAAAAGTAGCTCTAGCTAGCCCTATGGCTGGATACTGGTCTCCAAAGGAAAATAAAGTTCGACATTCTTCCACAATTGACCAAATTGGCCAAACAAGGTATGTAGATTTAGCTTAAAGTGTACATAATCTAGCTAGTTTGTTGTTTTTGCAAGTTTCAAAGAAATCTGCTAAAACCGAGGCTAAACAGTGCTAGCTACTACAGTACTATCATAGATGCCTGTCACGAACAGCCAAACCAGTCACGTAATTCTTCACTGAAATAACTCACGTTACAAATTCATCGTAAGTAAAAAGTTTAGACTTTTTATTGACAACATTAACAAACTTGTCTTCCCTTATAATGTCCTCTCCGATTTCAATTTGAAGCGGTAAATCTAACGGTGTAGGCAACCTCCCATGGAAGCCTCTCTGGCTAAGCCTCCGCAAATAATGGCTGTGGTTGCTGACGATACATTTATTTTTCACGACCAGTAACCCCTTAACCAATGATATGTGCTTTGAGCTTAAGTTGTCGTGAGTATCTGGCAGTTTTCAGAAATAAAATCAGTGATTGGACGGCGAAGATATTAAGGCGGAAACCATGGGAATTGTTGTTCCCATATTTTAATGGTCCGGCGGGAGATAAACACACTGACACTCGTCACCATCTATATCAATCGATCCAGCACAAACATGACCAATGCACGGACCAGTACCACAAAGGCAGGATGATAAAATATACTTTCACTCACCAAGGCTGAGGGCTCACGTGAAGAGAAAGTTGGCACGACGGTTTTTCCTCTGGGCAAACTTTTCGATGAATTCGGGAATGAAGTCACGTAGCTTGCTGAATCAGATGGCTTTCGATGGACAACATGGCCAATGCGTTGGTGCGTATGCTAACAGACAGACAATCAGGTCTGAAATACAAAATGACGCCGTGGCATCAAATTCGTGTGATCTACATTGATCACACTAACATTTTGAGCATGCGTATACATATTTTCACACGTACAATGTAGGCTACATTGCATTGTGAGAGAGGGGCTAGCTCCACATTCAAGCTTAGCCTATGTCCTACTACTGCGGACTCGAATCGGTAGAACGCAGTCTGAAGCAGCAAGGCAGGGACCAATGAACATGAAATAAAATCTTAACACAAATGATATGCAATTTAGGAAGATGCTATATTCATAGATAATAAATTATAGGAAATAATCTTCCCTAATTACCAGTCGTCACAGAAGAGAATACTAGAACACGGTGTCGCACACCAACCTTTATCAAACAACGGTTTATTAAATGCAGGCACGAGAAGACATTTTGAGACGATCAGTAGGCGGTACAGTGTTCTCGTGGCAACAAACTTGCCACTGACTGCAATCTCTGAAACTCATGGCAACTTTCAAGTTGTTTCTTTTTTTTAAGCTCAAATATACAAATAATTCTCAGAAACTGGAGAACCGTCATTTATACAAACACACGTTTTCTATGTACACTCATCACAAGGAAAGCATTGCTATGTTACAGCGGCAAAACGTATATCAATATCAAATGGCCACGTGTTTTCAGCTTATATGCACTGCTGAATTGATGATACCCGTTAAGGTGAGATAAAGCATCGGTAGTCCTGTAATGTCTACAACTATAATAAGACTGACCCTGTACAGAGAACTGAATGGACACTTACTGCATACTAACCTACAGTCAGCATAGCTAACGACTTACTGCTGTTGTGATTCTACAGTAAGGTTTCTGTGAAATGTTGCAGTAGATTACTGACAACTTGTTAAGCATTTTAAACATGATAACAGGTGTTATTTTTTGTTGGAGAAACAAAACTACGCATTTCACTTGTAGTAGTAGTGGTTCTCATTTGACAACTATCAGGAAAAACTCAACATGAATCATTTCACAGGCTTTTCCATTTAACATCCCCAGCACAGCATGACGGCAAACTGACCTGAAATCGAGCCTTTAAGACACTCAAACCATCTTAGCCCAGGGTCATCAAGATTCTTTACTCACTGCGAGGCTTTTGACACTTAACATATGGTACGGGTAATTCTTCTTGTTGTAATAAGGTCGTAAAACACTTCCATAGATGCAAACCATACTGTGAGACCCAGTGAGAGGGAAGTGTTTGCTACCAGGGTGGACGCTAATTTCCCCAGCGATTATGGAGAGGCCTGGGAGGGTCCTTATTGTGACAGATGGAAAGACAGAGAGGTGGGGATAGAGAGGGGTCTGGAGATTTCTCTAATGGCACATTATCACTTACAGGCCATTAATAACTCGACCTGTATAAAAACTATACTGGAGGATATCCTGGTGTGTTTCTCTCTCTCACAGACACACACACACACACACACACAGGGACAAACACACACACAGAGACACACACAGGATAGAATGGCACACTCACTTCGCCCCAGGGAAATATAAGGGGGATCTATTGCACTTGTATGTATGGGTTATTGGACTTCCCAAGTCTGGAGTAAAGTAAGGTGCTACTGGTGTAAGAGAGGGGAACTTTACAGAAAAAAAAATATGTGGAATACCAACATACAGTATTTGGGGCGGAAGTAGATATTTCTCTTTATGTAACTGGTAAAATAGGTTACAGACATCGACAGTAATGTGCAACTGAAGCCATACAGACAAGGAGCACATTGTTACCCTAAACGTTTTCAGAGTCCGCTTTATGGAGGTTTGGTCTTTTACCGAACAAAGAGCCGTCAAATAGGGTAGAAATATTAATGCCACGTATCACGGAACATTCTTCAAAGCGGTAATGCTCTTCTGCTAGACGTTCCCTTTACTGACAGGATATCAAATTAGAACTGGCACCTAGGACTATCCTGGTCAGCGTTTGTCAGTGTTCGATCTATGAAGCTCCCACTGAGAAGATCTTTTAACGAAATATACTTGGTCCAGGTTGAGTGTAAAGGAGTAACTGTAAAATGTCTGCATATTTTGAATACAAATGAGTGCATACGCATAGGCCTCCAGCCAAGCTGTCTTCCTACTGCGCTGTCAAACATACAAGGAACAAGAAGCTGGCTGCGGCAGAAAATATGATACCTAATTATCTTTTCCTACCGAGGCCAAGGATATGAACGATTACATCATCGTCAAGTGCTTTCCAGATTATTTCAATGACGCTGTCCAGCCTCTAGGGGGGGTATGTGGACCTGAACTAGATGTAAGGGGTCAATCTCTTTTTCCTTTCCTGAGTCTTCAGACCTCTCCACCTATAAAGGACTCTGTCGTATCAAAGCAGAGACAGACTTTGCCTCTTCCACCTGAGTAACCACAGCTACAGAAATCACTCTGTGTACATCCACAGTCCGACTGGCGAAACAATCGTTTTGAGAGGGTACAAACGTAAGCCACTGCATGAAAATAAAGTATAAAAATCAAACTGCATTCACAACTCCACATTTGTCAAAACATTTAGCATCTTCTTGAGTCCTCTCAGTTAAAACCGCGTTAGCCGCTTGGCTTTCATTAGATACGTTTATTAAAAAAGCAGCCGATAGTGAGTCAGTCGACTGACTCAGTGTCGGTCGGTAAGGAGGCTTAGCTGTAAATCTCTTGTAAGGCAGGGAGGGAGAGGGAGCGGTGATCTCTCAAGTCTCTTACAGCCTGATACCGTCTGCCTTCCTGCTGTTTGGTCGCTTCCACAGCTCGAGCCGCAAGTTCCCGTTCTCGGCAGGGTCGTGAGAAGGAGGGAAGGGTAGAGAGGCAGCTAGCTGTGCGACCCCAGTAAAGGTTTTGTTCAGAGTTTTGGCTCCGGGCCTGAGGAGGACAACGCTCCTTCAGCAAACTAACAAAGACTCGTCCCCGTCACCGAGTTCCTCCTCCTCGTTGCCACGGTGTCCCCTCCGTGCCCCCCTCCCCCCCTGGATCGGCACGCCCGGCGGAGACGCCGGTGACCCCCCGCTGCGGTCCGACATGCCCGAGGGCGAGGTGGTTCTCTGCGCCTCGAACTGAAGTGTCAGGGGGTCGGAGGGGCATGCCGCGGGCACCAGCGGTGCGGGGCCCCCCAGGGAGGAGTACCGCCGTAGCGCCACACCCCTCACGTTGGCCGCCAGATCGAGCACCAGCTTCCTGGATGCCCGGCGGTTGTAGGAGCCGCCTGCGCTGTCCTGGGAAGGGTACGGGGGCGCCGGGTCACCCTGCCCGGAGGGGCTGACGATTTCGTCCTCCTGGGCAGCGCTGCTCCGGCTCTCCGGGGACCCAGGAGACAGCTCCTCCACCTGGCTGCTGGAGGAGGAGTGCGGGGAGAGCGGGGAGGGTGGGGACTCGGAGGGTGGGTGGGATAGTGCCTCGGAGTGAGCCTGGAGGGCCAGGCCCAGGGCCGCCGTGGAGCAGGGGGAGGGGGTCTGGGGCGGGCCTCCACCGCTGCTCCTGTTGGCCCCCTCGGCAGTGTGGTAGCTGTAGAGCCCCAGGGTCACTTGGGCAGAGCCCGGGGGGGTGAGGAGGGGGATCTGGCCCCGGAGGCGAGACCCGCGGTGGAAGAGGCGGCTCCACAGGCGCCCCAGGCGGCGCCGAGACGTAGCCCGGCGGGAGGAGTGGCGCCGGATCTGCCGTCGCATGGCGGTGCGGAGGTTCTGAAGCACGGAGGCCTGAAGAGAAGGAGAAATAGGGAGAGATAGAGATATAGGGAGAAAGAGAGATGGGACAGGAGGGATGAGATTGTTCAACAATCAATGACATCACCATCAAAACCTGCCAATCTCCTCCCCCTCCCCCTGCTGGACGTGCAAAACAGTTGCCACGGCAACATTCCCATCCCATCACATTCCCATCAGAGGTGGCACTGGGCCAAGCAGGGGACCAGTCGGATTCTCTCAGACAGTTTACAGCTACAAGGGCCCTTCAAAATCACTTATGGACGACATCACAGACTGCTAGCCAGACAGCTAAAGCTTTCGTTTGGTTTGTGTCAGATTCTTATTAAAGCCAGTATGTGGTGTATGGCTGGGGGAAGGAGTGGGGAGGGAGGGAGGAGTCCGACCCTGATCTCTCATTTTACCCCCCTAAGCCTTGCCTCTCAAGGCCCCCCTACCCTGTACCCTTTCTGCTACGCAGCCTGAAGCACACTGCTGCATATCAAGTAGCCCTCTGCGCTAGCTTGCTAGGCTACTTCAGAGGAGGGGGAAGGGAGAGAGCACATTACATTAGGGTTGCGGGTGCCGCTACTACGGCTGTGTTTGTGGTTTTCGGGCATTGCCTCGAGATATGAATATGTGTGTGTGTGTCTGGTGTTTCGGCGTGCCTGTGTGTGTGTGTGTACGAGAGCTGCAATTCTCCACTCAACTTAATGAGAGGGATGCGGACTGCAGCAGGGAGCTTGCAAAGCGCGGAGCCCCAGCCTGATCATTAGCCAACAAGCTACGCTAAGAGCCGCTCCATCTGCGGAGCTATGTGATCATAGAATTAGCACCAATTAACCCACGCATCTGACAGGACCAAAACCTGACGGTAAACTTCACGGACAAGAACAGGGGTGCTTGGTGAAGATGAAATCTGAAAGCGCTAATCAAAGCTAGCGCTAACGTCCACCGTAGCTGTGTACAGTGTAATTACATTTAGTCATTTAGCAGACACTCTTATCCTGATTACTTTTAATTGGTAAAGTATTCACGCCATGCGGTGTGTTAATAGGTATTTGATAATAGCCTACATGTTTAACCTTAAAAAAAAACAACATTTGACAAGGTGGCCTGTGAGCATGGGAAGTCAAGAAATGTGCTAAACAGACTGGAACACGATGATAAAATCTTCCATGCATCCCGTCGACATTGAGATTAGGAGCTTTAACAAACTGAGTTTAAGGTTCGAAAGCTCCATATCTTAAGGCTTGGTTCTGGCCCACAAGGCAGATTTATCCTATTACTGAATCCTCACACCAACATCTAATGTAAGTCTACTCCATAATACTCTTCCATTCCTCTGAATCCACACATGATTGAAGACCAGTATTTATAAACTGTTACAAACCCTTCTCCATCCATCCTTCCTCCTCCCTCCATACTGACACAGTGATGCCTGAGGGAGTTAGCTCGGTAGCTTTCTCTCTCAGCGGGAGTCCAGACGAGAGAGGTAGACTACCTCTTTAACGCTGCCCATTTATCTCCCATAAAATGACATGGCCATTTTAGAGTTGGGGGTGGGAGGGAGTTTGGGCACTGGGAGATGGTGGGAAAGTAAGACAACATGAGAGAGAGAGAGAGAGAGAGAGAGAGAAGAAATTGAGTGAAAACAGAGATAAGATGGTGAGAACGTGTTAGGCTGGGGCAGAGACAGTGAAAATGTGTCAGAGAGAGAGCGAGCAAAAGAGAAATGAAAAGAAACAGCCGAGAGAGAGAAAAGGATTGAGAGATCAATAGTTGAGAGACACAGGATGTGAGTAGAGATACTAGAGAGAGAGATGAAGAGAAAACGGGAATAAAGAAAAGGGGGAGATAGAGGGAAAGAATAAGAAAAAATTGATATATGGAAAGGACAAACAGCGAGGGAGAGAGAGAGAGAAAAATATGAAGAGAGAGAATGGATGGATGGGAAGGAAATTGGGTCTGGAGAATGGAGGCCACTGCTGTGACTCTGTCTGGGCTATGATGATGGATGGAGGTGTTTCCAGAGTACTGGACTTCTCTGAAATGGCTGTGCTATATTTACTAGCCAGCAGCAGACAAGTAGAGACTGAGGGAGGAGGCTCTTCATTAACCCTGCATTGGGATTTATATAGGTCAGAAAAGTAGAATAAAATGTGGTACTGTAGACTTAGGGGACCTTAGGCGTGTAAATACTAATATCGACCCACAGTGCTGTGATGTACCTATACAGGGAAATTGTGTTTATACGAGTTGTGGTTGGTTCCGGAATTGTAGCTATAAACTTCAGCTAGTTAGCCGCGACATCAACAGCATGGTAGCACTGAAGCAGGTCACACTTCCCCAACAAACACCAAATATTCTACTGTTGGCTGTTGGTTCTAGAATGTTTGGAAAGATAACTGTCATTTTTACACTACAAACGTCACACCAAACCAACACAACCCAACAGCCCTTGTCTGTTGGTGTTTGTTTGGGCAGTCTGAACTGGCCTTTACCTGGGTTGGATTGTAGACGGGAAAGTCTTCCACTGGAGGGATGAGGCCCTGGGCGATCAGCTGACCATAAGAGGGCGGAGCCTCTCTCTGCACAAACTCCGCCTCCAGGCGGGTCATCTGAGTCTCGAACGCTCTGAAATGTTTTAAATGAAAAACAACAGAGAAAAAGAAATAGTATTGATGGATAATCTTTTTTTTTATTAGATTGACAACAGTGTGACAATCTTGTGAGCTATGACAATCAATCCAACAGTCAATCGATAGTTCCGTAATGAACACCCACGGGACTGTAAACATTTGTCCACTTTCCAATATTTTCCTTTTCAGGAACTCTTGAAATGGTCTCCCAAGGTGTTGTTGAAAACCTCTACACCATAGTCACACATATTACGCAACTTCAGTGGTTTTGACAGTCCTCAATAGGAAGAATAACTGGGAAAGATGTTGCAACCATGTAGAACAATGAGCTGACATTCTGTTTCTATGAGAGCACGGCTGCAAATGTGTCTAAATATAGCAGAGATCTTACCAGTCACATCACTTGGGAACTAAACTAAATTGTCTTTCCGTTTCTCACACACACACGCACACGCACACACACACACACACCTCGGCAGTTAAGATCACTTGACAGTCATGACAGTTCCACACAGCCTGAGCCAACTTTAACTGTAATTAACATGGGAGTCAGGTGGCTGAGCGTTGAGGGAGTCGGGCTAGTAATCTGAAGGTTGCCAATTCGATTCCTGGCCGTGCCAAATTACGTTGTGTCCTTGGGCAAGGCACTTCACCCTACTTGCTTCGGGGGGGAATGTCCCTGTACTTACTGTAAGTCGCTCTGGATAAGAGCGTCTGCTAAATGACTAAATGTAACTACAGCAGCTGCTAATAATACTGCTGCTGTATCCATCTTCCTCACTCTCTCACTTTATCTCTCGTCACTTTCCCGCTCTCTCGCTCTCATTTTCCATAGAGCCTTTTTACAGCAGGGTCTCAAGGCCAAGCCTACCAGCTTACACAGAGAGAGAGGGGAGTTACACTGTATGGATTAGCGGGGCATCAGCAGCGTAGCATAGCGCTAGCTGAGCGGGATGCTAACGGCGGCAGCGTGAGCCTATTAGCGGGCCCACCCTTGGGGAATGGGGGCTGAGCATAGCGTGCTAACCCGGGGCAGACAACGGCTAGCGGCAGCGCTCGTTCATCATTGGTGGGAGTCAGATTAAAGCTCTTTGTCATAGACTCTCAGTGGTGTGATCAATTAGGGCCTGGAAAGGGAATGGCGGTGCTTTGGAGTAGAAGAGAAGGTGGAGGGAGGAAAGAGCGAGGGCAAACTGGAGGTCGTATAAACACCAAATCCAGTCAGGGAATGAGACAAAAGAGCAACAAAAGAGGGGAAAAAGGAATAGAGGAGCAAAAGAAGCGTTGATTAACGAGGGGGAGGATGAGGGAGGAGAAAGACACACTAATGAGTACGGAATAGAAAGGGATGGCTAGCAGGGTCGCAGAAAATGAAGAAGGAAAGGGCAGAAAAACGGCTAAAAATAGAGTGAAAGGAGTTGAAAAGGAAGGGGTGAGGAAAGGAAAAAGACTGTTAGAAACAGCGTCTTGCTCCAGTACCTGTACTCGCGGGTCCTGAGGGAGTAGAGCTTGAAGGCGCAGCCCAGAGCGATGACCAACAGTAGGCCGCACACCAAGCTGCCAATCAGCGCCGCCGTGATCACCTTCCGGGGAACGGCCGCCAGACAGTCTCTCTCGTCGCTTCCGTCCAGACAGTCCTCCTGGCCGTCGCAGCGCCACGTCTCGAAGATGCACAGATTTGTGCCGCAGTGGAAGTTTCCGGGCTGGCAGTCGTAGCAGTTCTTCTCGTCCGAGCCGTCGGGGCATCTCTTTTGGTTGTTGCAGCGCTCCGAGGAGGGGTAGCAGGCACCGCTGCCTCCCTCGCACGGGTACTCGCCCTCCTGGCACACGGGGCACTGCTCTTCGTCGCGGCCCGTGGGGCAGTGCCAGTAGCCGTCGCAGCGCTGCCTCTCCGAGTAGCATCCCTGGTCGCCGCCGCATGGGTGCTCGCCCGGGAAACAGTAACCTTTGACCTTTTGAGGAAACGAGAGCGGATCGGAGTTCAGGAGCGCAAGACAGAGATGAATGCATTTGAATTAACTGATTTTGAAGACAGTCTCCATCCAATCTCTTATACGATAATTAATTATAATATTTGATCTTTTAGCGACCTAGTCAGAATCTGCAAGGAGGGAAAGGGACCAGACTTTGAGGAACGTGACCACTGTGTAGCAGAAGCCTTAAAAAGCTGTCCACAAACACAGGGCCCTCAACCCCCGTCAACCACATCAACACCGAACGCTTCAGACAGGCAGTCAAGAAGCCACTCAGAGACCCACCTGGTATGTGGCGTTGAACCCGTGTCCGGGGCTCCGCGGCTGAGCCAGGTACAGCACGCTCATCTGCCCCCTGCTGGACTCCAACAGGGCCGGCCTGCGGTTGTTGTGGTGCGACAGGGCCTGTAGGAGGCGCTCCGCCCTCTGCACCAGACCGTCGTACACGTGGAGGGAGTCCCCCGGGCCTAGCTGGAGGTCCAGCTGCAGCATGATGGGCTTGGGGTCCTGGGTGTCGAGCAGCCAGGAGCAGCGCAGCTCCGCTCCCTGGGCGCTCCGGTTCGGCCTGAAGAAGTCCGGCGAGGCGAAAGAGCCGTAGAAGTTCCCCAGGCGCTTGCCGCAGGCCGTGTCGGGGCAGCCCGCCTCATCGGAGCCGTCGGGGCAGTCGCGGGCGCCGTTGCAGCGCGTCGAGGGGGGCAGGCAGCGGGTGGACTGGGCATGCGTGCAGGAGAGGGAGCCAGCAGGGCACAGGCCGGGCCGGGACTCGGTGGGTGGAGGGGCGCAGTTACGTTCGTCGGTGGCGTCGCCGCACTCGTCTAGGCCGTTGCACTTCCAGGTGCGGGGGAGGCATTTGCCGTTCCCGCAGAGGTACTCGTCGCTCTGGCAACTGCTCTGACCCAGACGGCCTGCGAATGGAGAGACGGAAGGGGATTGGCGGGACTGACTAGACAGCGTCAGACAGACGTAGCAGCCAGTAGGGATGAACGGATAGTCGCTACATAGACAAGGCACATACCCACACTTGCCACAACACTATGCCTCACCATCTGTACCATGTTTGGGCGGACGAAAGTCAGAATCTCTGTTACGCTGCATGATACTGGTTATTCAGGGATGACATGATATAGCTACGTATACACTGTCCTAGTTTGTGGAATGACGGCAAACCACCAAATATTCAGCTTGGATACAGGGACATGGCAACCTAAACCAATTCTTTCCAACTGCCAACGAACATCAACTGTAAAAGATTTAATGACAGAAGCAGCTAATGGTCAGCCATTGATTTGAACACACCCTGATATAAATTGTTTTAACTGTAGTGCTTGCCTCTGTCTCCTCCCTTCTGCCGTTCATATTTAGAATGATGGTGCCTTATTTGTTCATTCATTAATTCAATCAACGATCAAATTTGTTTATTAAAATGAAACACTGGCATGCTGAGCTCCCCTCTGAGAAGTCATGTTTGATAACAACCAGTGTTTTGGCTCCATTAGCCGAAGGATGGATTTGACATGTTGACTATCAGCAGGAGAGCAGGTAGACATGTTTACAAGCTAACACACACACACACACACACAAGAACCCACAGTGCTGCATAGCTGAAATCTCAGTTTACTTCAGAATTATCAACACAGTGCATTCCATTGTGTCTGGCCTGGCCTGTGTCAACATGTCTTAGTACAGCTGTTGCTGATCCAGCAAAGTCAGTCCACACCACAACACAGTCTTGCAGCCCTGAACCCTCCCATGGCTCAACATGATAAGACTTTAGCTCGACGGGTTAATATAGTCTTGGGGTACGACAACTCATCATAAAAACCCAGTTCCCATCATAATCCTTCGCGCACTTTCCTTCAATCCGAACCATCTCCCTGTGGGGGGAGAACCTAGGCTTTAGCTCGTGGGGCTAAGGCTTCGTCCTAGCGCCCTCTCGAACTCTAAGCTCCACTCACCACGGATGTAGGAGAGACGAAAGCCCTGGGCTTGGCCGGAGCTGTTGGCCCGGGAGTGGAAGTGGAGCCACACGCGTCCTCGGGAGGAGATGAAGGGAGGGGGCAGGAGGGTGCCGCAGACCCGGTACTCCTCCCTCCAGGTGGGGCCGAGGAGCAGCCAGTCCCCCGCACACCGCCCCGAGTCCTCCAGGTCGAAGTTACGGAAACTAGAGGAGGAGGAGAAAGGAAGAAGGAGTAGGAACGTTAAGGGGGGAAAAGTTGCATTTCTTAATCTTGTGCGGATGCTGTGTGTGTCCCGGAGGGATTTCTTCCGTCGAAATGACACCATCGTTATTGTGGATGTTGCTACAACTCACACCTTCCTGAGGCTGCCCGCTCAGTCTCCCCTCCCTCCCAATACACCAGCTTTTGGATTCAGAGTAAGGATGGATAAAAGGTAATGTGCTGGGACTCGTCTAGGCGCCTGTAATTCGCTCAGGTTCCCTTGGAGACAGCCATCGGCAGCCCAAAGACCCAATTTAGCGCTCAGACGAGCAGCATCTTCACACCGGCTGTGAAGATGCTCTGACTCGGGGCTTGCGGTCACATCATGAAACGCGGCTTCCAAAAAAGCCGATTTTACTTTCTCGCATCTCAATATGATTCACACAGATGAATCGTAATCCCGTCTGGTTAGCGGTACGGGTGCATGTAAAAACGTTTCTGTGTGTGAACTGACTGTGCGAGTGCCCCCAAGTGCAACCAAGAACCGTCATATCAAGTTTTACTGTAGGCAGTGTGTATGTGAACAGCTGGTTCCAGATATGAGTGTGAGAGAGGAAGTACAGCCAAGAGAAGATGTCTAATCTCCTGACTCTTACTCTAAAGGGCAGCAATCTGGCTATTTATCCCCTGCCCCAAGCTAGCTAGCCTAGCCGACAGCTGCTTATCAAATCACTCGCTGCTGCCAATGTGCCAAAGAGGGTCTGAGAGCCCATTAATGCTACATATCAACACTGCAACACAGCAACTCTTTATGGCCAATAAAATGTCCCTTTTAAAGCTTTGCTGCGAGGGAGGCCGTCTAACTCTCTACAGCCCTGGGGCCAAATATACGAAAACAAAATAAGGTATTTAAAAGAAAAACGCCTACATTGTTTGACGTGGGAGGCCATGTTGGTTAATAACGTAATTATAAAAAGCTTACTTTGATAAGCTCTGGAGAGAAAGTATTTTTGTAAAATGTTGGCTGGTTTGTTTCAGGGAGAAAATAATTTGGTTATTCATTATTAAATAGCCAATATACTAGGGTATCTTGTCCCTTTGGTCAAACCCTGTTGAAGCAATCAACAGCTTCTTTGACTGTAATGTAATGATTCATAACTTCAAAAGGGGGTAATTTCTTACGTTTTAAACCGACACGGCTGTGTGGTCTTTTAGACACCCAATAACAGGCTGGGCTGCAGGAGGAGCTACACTAAATATGCCTTCACAAAACCTCCTTAGAAGAATTGATTACTTTCCCCCCTAACAAAGAACTCAATCAAGATGAACTGGACTAGCCCATTTGAGTTTCTGCACCAATAACACAAAAACTGAATCAGCAGTGCAGATATTGGTGTTCTATTTTTCCAAGGTCTGTCAAGTCAGGCTGCCTCAGAAAGAGTAGGCAGGCATGGCCGAGTACTATTGATTTGCTGAAATCTTTAGCACTTCTCCCCACCACTTAGTAATGATCTCTGAGCATATAGCTGGGATCATAACAGACACACACACACACACACACACACACACACACACACACACACACACAGCTAAGGCTTTAGGGATGATGTCATGGTTTGGGCACTGCAGTCGCTGTTGCCTGCTGTAAGTGAACCTTCCTGCCAAGTTAGAAAGCAACTACTCCCTCCAGTTTAAACAAGGTTGAACTGTTCTTCTGCAACGAGATTGAGAAAAACGGCAACAAGCACCGAGCGACAACAGACGTCGCCGTTCAACTAGCTGGCCTCGCAAACGGAGAGTAGACGACGCAGAGGGGATGCGATCTCCAGAGGGCAATTATCCCCGCCATCGCAACGCGGACCAGGAGAAGCGTGCCCCCCTCCGTCGCGTAAACAGAGGGGCGCTCGGAAACCAGCTGATCCAATCACTCGTCATCCCTTCACCTTCGCCTGCCCCCACCCCCCCTTTCGTTCTTCCTCTTTTCTTCCTCTCCCAGAATGCCCCATTATCTAAGCTATATGATGATCGATGAGGCTTGGCTGATGCTAATAGAAGAGACTGGATTGGACAGAGTTCAGGTACCAGGAGGGATTAGGAGTGAGAGCTGGGCCGTGGTGCTTATGAGTCCGGGGAAGGAGAGAGAGGTAGCGGGGCCGTCTCGCTAGGAAGGTACTAATAAGGATCCTGGGGAGAGATTAGAAGGAACATTCTCTGACATCAACCATCCATCTGGTGTTCTCTCTCTAGGGACGTGAGTCATCTTGTCATCTCGAGTTGACGAGTATATTTAAAGAGAGTGAGAGAGGCTGAGAAGGAGGATGAAGAGAGGGAGAGAGAGTGAAGAAGGAGGGGGAGAGAGAAGGAGAAAGAGGGGAGGAGAGAAGAGATGAGAGAGAAGGTCTTTGTGTGGCGTCTTTGAACAGTCATGTAGTTTACAGTGAAAGCTGTCACCAACCCCGCTTCATATTTCAAGAGAACTTCTCACTTCTTGTTCATCTGAGAATGTGTGTGTGTGTGTGTGTGTGTTTGATTACCTGATGGTGATGACCTCCCCCCGGTCTCCCTGGATGTTCCAGCTACAGTTCATTCCTGGGGGGTAGTTGAGGGGCCACGAGGGGCTGTAGATTACCCCCCTCCTCTCTGTGTGCAGCTCCACTTTCCCACTGCAGGCCGCTACACGCACACACACACACACACACACAATAACAAAGGGAGAAGCAAAACTCTGTTATTCCTTCATTAGGAGATTAGGTTACACCTACACCACTAATATTTCAAAAGAGATTCTCTGTGCACACTTGCACTGGCTACACACCTAACACCTCACCTGGACACACAATTTACACGTTTTTCATAGATTTACATTTACATTTAGTCATTTAGCAGACGCTCTTATCCACAGCGACTTACAGTAAGTACAGGGACATTCCCCAGAGGCAAGTAGGGTGAAGTGCCTTGCCCAAGGACACAACGTCATTTGGTTGGCATAGCCGGGAATCGAACTAGCAACCTTCTGATTACTAGCTCGATTCCCTCACCGCTCAACCACCGATAGATGTTGTTCAATCACGTGTTCCAACAAGACAACCCAGCAACATCTCTGAGCGGGGCTGGTTTCTTGTGTATGTGTTTGTGTGTGAGGGGGTGTGTATGTGTGTGTTCTCCTTATGCAGGACATGGGGGATTCAAGGGCTTGTATAGCCGTCACACATCCCTCCGACAGGCAAGGGGTCGGACTGCCTCAACAGGGATTTCACTTGCTCAGATGAACGGATGAAATATTCAACAGAGTTGCCTGACATCCCATGGAGAGTCTGTCCTCTGAGGCTGCCATGTTCAAACGTCTTCAGATTTTCCCACCAGCTTTGTTGTGCTCAACCTTACTGACCAAAAATCAGGAGCATAAGAATTCAAACTGAATAAACCAGAAAGTAAAGCCTGAAAAATATACACACTAAGTAAATCAAAAATGTGACAAAAAAAAAAAAACATCCACAAAAACAACTGAAAATGTAAATTCTCACCAGGGTAGAAAAGTCAAAGGAAGTGTTAGCACTGTGCTAACACGTTACAAACGTGTAAAAACGAGAGGGAAAACTAGACATCCTGCAATGTGTCTGTAAATGTGTTTTTAAGTAATGAATATCCCCGTCTCTTGATAATGCCACAGCCGCTACCAAACCGCAAATTGGAGGCGCTGTTTTTGTGTGTGTGTTTGTGTGTGTGTTTGTGTGCGTGTGACGTAGCAGTGGCTGATAGATGGAGTGAAAACTCAGAAGTGACGAGGATTTGACAGGCGTTGAGACTCCCTCAGGCTCCACCTGAATGACAGGTGTGAGTTGGCAGACGAGAGTTCTACATTTCTTTACCAGTCGAGGATTCAGTTACTTCAAACTGTAACTGAACTGTCGCTATGGCCATTCCTCAAGGACACTAAACCAGTTAACAGTGCTATTGCAAGCCTACAAGACTAGCTAACAGTGCTATATAGCCAGCCTACAAGACTAGCTAACCATGCTAAGCCAAGCCTACAAGACTAGCTAACCATGCTAAGCCAAGCCTACAAGACTAGCTAACAATGCTAAGCCATGCCTAGACCATCTAGACCAGCTTCAAACGTGGGCTAACATTTCAAGACAGATCAGAGGACCTCCAACTTTCATATCCTGTAATCAAGTATGAATGTGCATCATCCACGCTGTACTTAAGCTCCACAGAGGGCTCTCTCAAGCATACAAAAGAAGACATGGACGGCTGCAAGGCCCAACACTAGCCTAGCTTCTGAATCATTCTCCACCTTAATCTACTAACGCAGCCTCGCCACAAGAAAGATATATCACCCCTTTCCTTATTCATGACGAGGTGTGAATTATAGATACTCAGTACCATGTTGTAACAGCATATCGCAGAGCTAGTGCCAGGCAGAATGCTCCTCTCCCTGCCCAACTATCATAAACCTCGCATTAGCACAAGAGCCGTTGACAGGACCAAACCATATGCTGCCACAACGGGGCATTGTCTCTAGTCAGAGAGGTTCAGATCCCCCCTCTATTCTCAATGGTGGTAGCACCCACTTGTCCAGGTAAGGGAAACCTGAAGCATGGTTCAATACGGTAATGTAAGTGAGCAAAAACAAGGGTCACTTTGGAAATCATAGGTTTTGCATCAAATACATTGTTTTTCAGCCAGTACTACAAGTGTGAAGATATGCTTGTTGTGAACATAATATTTTACAAGGACACGGAACGAGAGACGACTATGTTGGCCCTTCCCGTATTGCAGTTATTTCCCGGTTTTGTTCAACTCAAGTCTACAGCTCCTAATCCTGTCCATAACAATGAGTAATCAACAACAATAGCTCCCTCACAGGGAAGGAAGGAAGCTGGTAGCTCTGCTGCTGTCTGAAGACCCGTGTGTGTGTGTGTGTGTGTGTGTGTGTGTGTGTGTGTGTATGTGCGTGTGGGTGTCTGTGCGTGCAGATGTCATTTCCGAAGTGTCTAATTAGGGGCCTGGACCACATTTCCCACAAGTCTCTGCATCAAAGCCACCATAGAGGAAGAGCATGGTGACCTCACACAACTCTGGCTTTAATGTTTTCTTCTGCTTGGTCTTCCTCTTTCT
Organism: Osmerus mordax; assembly: GCF_038355195.1. Classification (NCBI taxonomy): domain Eukaryota; kingdom Metazoa; phylum Chordata; class Actinopteri; order Osmeriformes; family Osmeridae; genus Osmerus; species Osmerus mordax. Next base: position 16,404,260 of record NC_090062.1, on the reverse strand, counting down.
CTCTGGTTCTCCGGCACCTCTCTCTCTCGGCACCTCTCTCTTTGACTCCTCACCGTTCACCTCTTCAATCTGCAGTGCAGCAAGAGCGGAAAACATCCATCTCATTAAATGTCTTGCCATCACCCAGGGGGAGGTGATACGCACACACACACACACACACACACACAGGCGCGCACACATACACCAGGGGCAAGGGGACACAGCACTGTGTCAAGGTCCTTATGGATCACACTCAAAGAAAACACATTATTAGTGGAGCAGGCCTTTCACAGCGGCCACAGTAAAAGTGCACCAGGGAGCAAAGCTGCTCTCTGGGGGAAAACTGCTGTGACCAGCTCTAAGGTACGAAATTCCCTGAAGGTTGATTAAACATAGACCCTGCGCACCAATGCTAAACCCGAACATGGTGGTTAGGGAATAGGGGAGGAGGAGAAAGGATAGACAGCATGTGTGCTTCCTCGCTCATCCCTCAGTGAAACTACTGCACCACACAGCGAGGGAGCAGTGCGATAAAAATCGAAAGAAACTTCTCCAACAAGCAATCCCCCGGAAAACGTCTGTGGTGCAATATAAACAGCAGCCTCTCACTTCAAAGAAAGATCCATTACAGCTAAATCCAACATTGACTGCTCGCAAGCTTAACGTTAATTGGTTTGCTGCCGGTGGCGCTAAGGAAAACGTCCAAGACCAGGGGGGCGATTCCGACAAACAACTCGTCAAAGACGAACCGGTTCCTGTCGTTCTTCGTCGTCGTCCTCGAACAACCCGCCGCAGGGACGCGCCTGCACACAGACGTCACGCTCATTAGATAGTGATTGAACGATTGCTTTCTTCCAATCAGAAAATCGGATTCTGAAATCAGGTTACATTAACATTTGGTAATTTAGCAGACGCTCTTATCCAGAGCGACTTACAGTAAGTACAGGGACATTCCCCGGAGGCATGTAGGGTGAAGTGCCTTGCCCAAGGACACAACGTCATTTTTTCACAGCCAAAAATCGAACCGGCAACCTTCTGATTACTAGCCCGATTCCCAAACCGCTCAGCCACCTGACTCAGGTTGACAAGTGTTTCTCCCTCCCCCCTTCCCATCAGAGCTTCTGGATAATTCCACGGCGTGCCCTCGTCTGCCGCGCTGCTCACGACGGTAATTGATAATCATCACCGGGAGAGAAGTGACAGCGTACATAGATGCTGGAGTGGAGGAGAGCACTAGAACTAGATGATCGTTATTATCAGCCTGGCCCAAGTTAGTGAGGAGTGGGGGCTCTTGGCAACACTACAAAAGCATTTGGCCACCCTCATCTGTATTAATGCACTGCAGGCGGCTGCACAGGCCACGATAAACATGCCGTCCGTAAAACTGGACCATCTGGACCGGAGAGGGAGACGTGGAAGACCACGAGGAGAACGCAGAAGTAGATGGAACTTCACTCAGATCAGAAGTGACATGGATCCACAACGTTTGGCAGGACACCGAGCTTTCGCGGCAAAACTACACCGACAGGACCTGATGCGCTGTGTGTTTGTGTGTGTGAGCATGTCTGTGTGTGTGTGTGTGAGCATGTCTGTGTGTGTGTGTGTGTGTGTGTGTGTGTGTGAGCATGTCTGTGTGTGTGTGTGTGTGAGCATGTCTGTGTGTGTTCATCTGTTCAATTACTGCAATTAACCCAGACCCAAGGGAAAGCCAGTAGAAAAGTAAACATGCGGTAGGGTTCCTGGACCTGTGATGCATCATCTTCAGTATGAACATCTGCTGAGCCTGCCCAACGCACCAGGCCCTGGCACCAGACACAGCCTGTGCAGACCCTCCCCTTGCTTCCCTTCACAGGCACACATGCCGGCCACGGGCAGGGCTGCCTTTTTCCCTGGTTGTCCACGGTATGTTTGGGTTTCTGCTTGTGGTGTGTGTGGGTATATGTGTGGGTGTGGATGTATGGGGGGGTGGATGTGGATGTGTGTGTGGATGTGTGTGTTTTGCTTCTTCAAAAGAGTGTTTCTCTTTTCTCTCTCCTGTTCTGCTCTGGGAACCAAGCCCCCGAAGGACATGCTGCAGAACCGTGTTGGGACTTCTCGTGAGGGGACGGGAAGTGGAGAGGGAAGGGGAGGAAGATGGTGGTGGTGGTGGTGGTATTCACCACAGATCTACCGAGAAGACACAAAGAGCCTGAGTAATGCGTGACTGAGCTCACACTGGGCGCTGACGTTCTTTGTTTCCGAAAAACAAGTGGCGGCTGTGAGGTTGACTGTACAGGCCTCTGTTCCCCTCCTGTCTGTTCCCCTCCTGTCTGTTCCCCTCCTGTCTGTTCCCCTCCTGTCTGTTCCCCTCCTGTCTGTTCCCCTCCTGTCTGTTCCTCGGCAGACAGAACGACAGCAAGGCTGCCTTCAACCCTGACGGGTGAGAGGGTAAATTTACACAATCTAACTTTTCAAGGGAGGCGTTGCAGTCCGTCTCGTAAAAAAAATTGGGGGTTTGATGTTGCCAATGCTGAGAGAGGTGAAGTGTATGGCAAGACAAAGACAGGAAAAGCATCAGAATTTAACATATTAAGCTATTTTTTTACAGACCAAAACAGTGTAAAACAACCATTTAGCTGAAATGAGTCTAGTTCCAGTCAAGTCTCACACCAATTATTTGGACAAAGGACATAATGTGGAACCGCCTATGGAGTCTAAATCTTAGTTATGTCCACATTCCTCTGTGCAAACTCCCCACTTCTTACATCAGGCTGAGGCAGGCCACTGACTCATGGGAAGGTTATGAAAAGGTGCTCGTCCATTTTACACACTCATCAATACAACATGGTCAGAGTTATATTACACCCATGGAATAACATAGCCTATATACTAGTGAATAACATATTGATCTCCAGGGAAAGATTGGTAAACGAACTCTAAGAAAGGTTCACTATTTGTAATCTGTCTTTTGAAGCTATTGACGAGACACGAAACAACTTGATTTCACATCTCTAAACGACAAACTCGAACACGTCAAAAGCAGAAACGTACTTCACGGCATATCAAAGCCCTCAGAGTAAAGAGAGAAGGTTTGTTTGAACTGGAGTGTTCATCGGCGTGTCCTCTTTCTCGGTGTCTCCTTCATGACCTGACAAGCCTGTGCATGTGTTTAGCGGTGAGACTGTAAGGGTACTTTGTGTGAACATACAAGAAAAAGGAGGGGGGGACAGATCCACCCAGAGGTCTCAGGTTTCTAAGGACGCCTCCACCCTGCTCTCGGGCTCTGCAACACCACCTGTATCTCGGGTCCCTTTCCTCTGACCCTGCCTCCGCCAACCACAACACCACCTTCATCTCAGGTCCCTTTACTCTGACCCTGCCTCCACGAGGAACCACAACACCACCTGTATCTGAGGTCCCTTTACTCTGACCCTGCCTCCACGAGGAACCACAACACCACCTGTATCTGAGGTCCCTTTCCTCAGAGCCTCCCTCCACAAGGAACCACAACACCACCTGTATCTGAGGTCCCTTTACTCTGACCCTGCCTCCACGAGGAACCACAACACCACCTGTATCTGAGGTCCCTTCCCTCAGAGCCTCCCTCCACGAGGAACCACAACACCACCTGTATCTGATGTCCCTTTCCTCAGCCTCCACGAGGAACCACAACACCACCTCCATCTCAGGTCCCTTTCCTCAGCCTCCACGAGGAACCACAACACCACCTCCATCTCAGGTCCCTTTCCTCAGCCTCCACGGGGAACGACAACACCACCTCCATCTCAGGTCCCTTTCCTCAGAGCCTGCCTCCACGAGGAACCACAACACCACCTGTATCTCAGGTCCCTTTCCTCAGAGCCTGCCTCCACGAGGAACCACAACACCACCTGTATCTGAGGTCCCTTTCCTCAGCCTCCACGGGGAACCACAACACCACCTGTATCTGATGTCCCTTTACTCTGACCCTGCCTCCACGAGGAACCACAACACCACCTGTATCTGAGGTCCCTTTCCTCAGCCTCCACGAGGAACCACAACACCACCTGTATCTGAGGTCCCTTTCCTCAGCCTCCACGAGGAACCACAACACCACCTGTATCTCAGGTCCCTTTACTCAGAGCCTCCCTCCACAAGGAACCACAACACCACCTGTATCTCAGGTCCCTTCCCTCAGCCTCCACGGGGAACCACAACACCACCTGTATCTGAGGTCCCTTTCCTCAGAGCCTCCCTCCACAAGGAACCACAACACCACCTGTATCTGAGGTCCCTTTACTCTGACCCTGCCTCCACGAGGAACCACAACACCACCTGTATCTGAGGTCCCTTTCCTCAGCCTCCACGGGGAACCACAACACCACCTGTATCTGAGGTCCCTTTCCTCAGCCTCCACGAGGAACCTGTGAGGTCTGGGGAGAGGCCACTTTGAAATGTGTTCGTTCAGCAGATGCTTGTGTCTGAAGTGACGTACGGGGGAGTCAAAGTCAAATGCTGAGCTATGCTCATCCCTATCCCCTCGAGGTGGCAGGGATTCCTGATCCGTTGCAAAGGAGAACTCGGGTGTAGGCAGTTTGGAAACGCTCAACAACATCCTGAGTTTTTGTAGGGTAAACTATTGTCACTAGTGGAGGTAGATCACTTTCCATTTATGAGGTAAAGTGTTGTACATTCAAGTTGTCTCTCTGGGCACGAGTGGGTCCGTTTCTGCTTGCTGCACGAGACATTCAGGAATTGATGCTGTGAGGAAGCAATGATGTCATGCTGATAAAGCACTCACTTTATCAAATGCTGCGGAATGATGCAGACACGTTGGACAGTGCAGTCGTGTTTACAAACTAACGCTATCGTTCAGTAGGAGGAATCAATGAAAAGTCATGATGCATAATGCAAAAGGAAAACATATGAATGTCATATTAAACAGGTTATATTTATGGCAAAACGACGCATACTAACACTTGGATAGACATTTTCTTATCTTTCTAATGATTAGAATACACTGCAGTGACTGGCATCCAGGCGTTTTTGTTGAGTGGAATAATAAGTTCTTCACAACATGGCAAAATGCAGTGCATATTCTGTGTCCATCAAGTTTTACCAAAACAAAGAATGTTAATATTTATTACAAAGGACAAAGCCACAACAGCCAGATAAAGTAGAAATAACTAAAAAACAACAGAACCTCTTCATACTCACCAACACAAACCAAAGCGAACCGTATACATATCCATTTAATCAGCAGAAGCTCTGGCGCTCCTAACCGCTCCATCATACCAATGGCCCAGGTAATTCTTTTGTCATCTTGGCGATAATTTCAGAAACATCTGTGGTGGTTGCTCAGAAAATGTCCCGAAGCACTTGCAAATAATTGTGAGAAAGCATCCCTCGCTGTAAAAAATATTTCTCGGACGTACAAATTCGTGTTTACGTCGTCATTTTAGGCTGTTGAAATGAAATGCTCGCCAGGACAAAGTGATATAGCTAGCTATAGAGAAGGAGGGGGATTGGACGTATCCTCAACATGAATGGCTGGCTCCTTTCATGATTTCCGCTTTGATTGATATCCGACGGACCTAAAGAAAACTGTCTTCCCACATTAGTGGAAACCTTAGCTCAATAATGCACAATAATCGCAACTACTATCTCGGTTTTCAACGCTTTAAATGTGGCGTTCTACGCATTGTGTGCATAGCACGTACCAGATACGTTTACTTTTCATTCGCGTGCCTAGTAAAGTGTCACAACGAGGGTTCCCCCAAACGACACTTTTCTCTGCCGTGGAGAAGGCTTTTCAGCTGCAAACCTACAGTCGTGACTTCACACTTCGTGACAAAAGTGTTGTTGATCCGTATCTTGTGGTTCTTGAAGAAAGAATACCCGTCGAAAGATGACCGCTGAAAAATTAGCACTGTTAAACAACTTTAGATTTGTGAGTTTGCTACCTAACTACTACCAATGATTCGTCATACAAATGCATTGGTCTATGCACAAATGGTTGTCCACTTCAATTCAAAATAACATACGTATTTCTGTACCTATGTCTCCATCCCGTTTAGGGATTCTTGATCGAATACATTGTCTCAAAGATGCCCCCGCATGGAGAAATGGCATTATTGCAATTGAATTTTTCTTGTCGTTTCAAATGAAATTTGTTTTAAATGTATATAATTACGTGATTGTGTATTATTCGTGACCTGATAATTATTACTTACCGTAGTTTTATTCACTACACGCCAGTGAAATTCACTTCTTTATAAACTCTCATCACTAAAAGGCACCGCTGGGATTCGAACCCAGGATCTCCTGTTTACTAGACAGGCGCTTTAACCAACTAAGCCACGGCGCCGCCCGGAACTCTAATGACATAAAACGGTTCATATTCGTGACACATTAAAAGGTTTTATTATGTCATAGTCATAGTGTGTAGACGATTTTCTAATTTAATTAATAGACAAGAGAGGAGGCGGCTGTGGATGATATCTGGTTGGTGTCTTCAATCGGCAGAAAACACACTTCGTGATCAAGTCGGAAGTCTCCACTCTCGACAGGGAGAACGGTTTTCCACACTCCTCACACTGAAAGGAACAGTTAAAAGGGTGCTCTGCATGTATTTGTTAACAGTTATTTTAGGAACCAAAATAAATTAATAATTGACTTTACATAGTAAGGGTTATCAAACGTTTCATCAAGTGTTCTTAACTTAAGAAGTAAGCCAACCTTTAGTACGTGAAAGCCCATTCCTTGAGCTTTCCTTCTCTCAATAACTTCAGGTATCTGTTCAGAGTTCTCTATATTCCACAATCTTACAGTTGAATCCTACAGAGACAATAAAACAAACATCCAGTTGCATTACAATGGTAAAACATTTCAAATCACAGCCACGGTTTTGTGTCGTACTAAGCTGGAAATCCAGTAACACGACTGACAGTCGTGTGACAGTGTACAAAAGTGACTACGCACTTTAGGTTATTCTTGTCAATCATTTACTGAGCAGGGAGTTGGGTCATGGCTCATGACACTGAAGACACACATTTACTGAGCAGGGAGTTGGGTCATGGCTCATGACACTGAAGACACACACCTTTGAGGCAGAGGCTACCCACTTTCTGTCAGCGCTGATTGACACATCAGTCACCCAATCCAAATGTCCCTGGGAAATCAAAATTTGTAAGGAAAAGAGTCAGGTGGGAGTCAGGTGGCTGAGCAGTTAGGGAATCGAGCTAGTAATCTGAAGGTTGCCAGTTCGATTCCCGGCCGTGCAAAATGACGTTGTGTCCTTGGGCAAGGCACTTCACCCTACTTGCCTCGGGGGGAATGTCCCTGTACCTACTGTAAGTCGCTCTGAGCGATAAGAGCGTCTGCTAAATGACTAAATGTAAATGTAAAATGTAAATGTAAAAGAGAAAGCTAACACATAGCAAGCTACGCATTTCATTTGGACAAATGTGAAAAGTAGTATGTGCTTGTGGAGGAGAAACAGTACAATCGTCCTTCAGGTCACCTTCAAGACGAGCGTTCTGCAGAAGGCAGCCATGTCCCACACGGCAACCGTCCTGTCAAAGGCTCCCGACACCAGGAGAGAGGCTGGTAACATTTAATCAACAAAATAGAGCGAACACACTGTTCATCCCGTATAAAGAAGTTACATTATGGTGCGGGAGCCATAATTGGTTTTACAAAGCAAGTAGATCAACGTAAAAATTCTGGTAGTCGGTACTGACAAGAACGTAGGTTTCATTATACACTTTCTGAAAAACACCAAATATGTCCCCCCCACTCACCTTAACCAAAATACATCACTAATTCACAAGACATCAAAACAAACACTTTTATAAAATGTAACATTGTAGTACAAAAAAATTATGTGGGACTCCCAAGAAGGTCAAGACAAAGAGCTTCTCTACACAGTTCAAGCTTACAGTCGTTGGAGAAGACACATGAGCTGATGCTGCCTTCATGGCCCCTGCTCAGCATAGCCCCGCCACAGGAGCGAAATGTCCCCTGATGGACGTCCCACAACTGCAGGGTTTTGTCCCACGATGCACTGCAAAGCAAGTGGCCGTTGTGGTTGAAGCTGCAGCTGGAGATCACATTAGTGTGGTTGCTGGGGGGGGGAACAGGGAAACAGGATGGGACTAGTTATGGAGTGGCGTAGCCTGAGGGAAACCACACTTAGAGTGTTAAGATATACGCTAACTTGATTGTGAGAGTTCAGAGGACAAGCAGAAAAGCATTAATGCCATGTAATCAGATGATAATGAGTGAGAAGCAAGCAAGGCCGGCGTTTCTTAGGCCCACATCAAGGCAGACATGATGTAAGCCTGTCACATGACCCACTAACACAACCCACAACAACGTGAACACAAGGCTAATCCAACATCAAAACACGACATCCCTTCCCAACACCACAGACTCTATTCAGCAGGGATCGACACCCAGCAACAAAACACTATTATACTTCTTTTTTAAGGTAAAATCTCTCGGCTCATGGTCGGACAGCAGTGGGTCTTTCTGCTGTGAGGGGATTAGACCAGCTTCCTGTGGTGATGTCACAGATTGGGCGGCGGCGTTGCCCAGGCCCAGATCAAGGCCCAGGGGGGCCAGCAAGGAGACCGCTGCCCTCAACCACTAATAAATACGCTTCCTCTCTCTCCTCCTCCAGAGCCCAATGAAAGTGATGAATGGAATCAATGACCGCGAGAATCAATGATATGCAGATTTGTGGGAGGATAGGATAACTTAAGTGTATTGATGAAAGTATTGAGTTGCTTTGACAGTCGTGCATATAATGTGGGAGTCTTCCTTAAATAACTATTAGTAAAAAAATGATATCTTGGTTAGAAGAGGGTTTTTTTTCTTATTGGTTGAGAGTGTATTACACTGCCTGTAATGTTGTCGAAGTCCTAAATATAATTTGAGTCGTATCCACAATTGCATACGTAAACAAACATCCTCATCTGAAAAATGCTGAGTAGCTGTAACGCCAGTCTTCTGTACCTATTTATAGCCAGTGTGGTTTTGTTGGATACCAGGTCCCACAGTTTGATAGTCGTATCGTTAGAAACGCTGGCCACTCGCTGGCCCTGTGGATCAAACCTGCACCGAGTAATAGTCGACTTGTGGTGACCTGTAAGAAGAGAGACTCACAAATCACCCATCTTGTCTTAACTGGCCTGTAGCTATAGCCTACAGTATACAGTGTACAAAATCAACAAGGACGATTCTCACTACTGAATCACAGGTTTACCTTTAAGGTATAAGACCCGCTCTCCCGTGTCTGTGTTGGTGAGGTAGATGGCGTTCTCTTGGTCTGAGGCGGACGCCACCAGCTTCCCATCCCCCGTAGTGCTGCAGGAGGTCACAAAGCCTCCATGAGGTGCTGTCCACTGAAACACACACACACACAGCGGGACAAGACCCGAACAGGACCTTTACCGAAACGAAAAGTACCATGACCAATGCAAGAGATTTACAACCTTTAGTGTGAAAAACAAACCCATCGTGTTTAAGTACCGTTGGCCTGTGCAAGGAGTGGAAATGTGTTGACAGAAGGGTAACATTTACATTACATTTACATTTAGCAGACACTCTTATCCAGAGCGACTTACAGTAAGTACAGGGACATTCCCCCCGAGGCAAGTAGGTTGAAGTGCCTTGCCCAAGGACACAACGTCATTTTGCACGGCCGGGAATCGAACTCGCAACCTTCAGATTACTAGCCCGATTCCCTAACCGCTCAGCCACCTGACTCCCTAACGAGGAAACGAGTGTGGAAGTGTGAGAGGACTAACTGCATGGATTTACTATTATCTTTCCTGTCTCCAGGTCCCAGGCAACGAGGGTTTTGTCCAACGATGCTGTGATGAGCCTGTTGGGAAGAGAAAGACAGAGGAGTCGCTAATCACTTAATTAAACACAAAGCAGCTGTCCCAAGAAATAGGATTCAATGAGCAGCTATGTGGGAACATAAGGGGCACTGTAGCATTGCCAGTGAATTGTAATCAGTGAATTCTTTTGTGGTTATGGAGACTACATTTCTGGGCACCCATGGATACAGTTCACTGAGCGAGCTCGACTACCAGGGTTACCTGGCAACCGTGTCTGTGCCGGTGGAGAGCACAAACAAAGAGCCACAAGAAGAAAAAGAAGAGAAAAAAAAAGGGTCTGGAAAATGTGATTGGAGACCTATGTGTATGGCCATGGGGAGTCAAACACACAAAGCATTTGACTCCAGTTGCTAATAATGTTGTTGTGAATTGGTTCAATCTGCCAAAATGCTACAATTCAGATGGAAAACACGCTCTAGAAATAGGTAGAAAGGAGAATTATACTATTGTACTGCACTGAATTAGTCGATTTGTTGACAGGCATTCTGACAAGGAGATTAATCCAGCAGAATGTGATGTTCCAGGGAGCAAAGGATTTGCATCAGGAATATTGTTTATTCATGAGGCATACTGATTTTAAATTTACATACAAACAAGGGCCATGTTCATCGGCTTCAGACAGTATCATGCTAGGTAGCTCACCTGTTCTTCTTCGGAACCAAGGTACACTCAGTGATGGCAGATTTATGCACACCTTTGAAAACCTGGAGGGAGGCCCCAGTATCAGAATCCTGCAAGGGGTCAAAGAAGTTGGTTTTGCTTCGTGCTAGCTTCATGGCTAAGCCTGTATTCCAGATGGTGCGATAGATCAATAGCAATAAACTACATATATCATAGCCTCAAGTTACAGGAAAGGCCTACTGTGCAATGTGTGAGTTTTTATTCATTTAGCAGTTTTTATCCCAAAAACGACATGGAGTATCGGGGGATTTGAACCTGCAACCTCATAATCTGCAGTTAAGCACTCTAACCACTGAGATTTACCCATCCTCAAAGAGAATTAGTTTGTTCATCCTAATAAAATTCTTCCAATAACTGTGTCTGAGCTAATAGGATTATAATTTGTCTCAGTGCGATATTGCTTTGACGTGCTTGTAATTACCCCGCGAGGCATACCCAGAGTGTGGCAGTCTTGTCATGGGAGCTGGTCAGGACTCTTGTGTCATCAAAACAGAAGTGACAGTTGCTGACAGCATCTGTATGACCCCTGAACACCTTGATGGGAATCTGGAGAGAAATTAATCAAACATTCACATGGCTACCCATTACAACGGTTGACGATTTGCCAGTTAATCTCAAAACGTTGTAGGTGCAATAATGAGAATGTCCCATCAAGGAAAACAGTGCTTCCCTTTCCAATTACAACTTAATCAATAACCCATCTGTTAAGACTACGCCCCTGTCAGAAATGTGAAGTTAGGCTGAAGTTTGGCCACCTGCCAGAGCTGGTGCGCTGCTGCTATCCGTGCAGGTTGGACAGATGGTGAAGCTTTAAACGTTTGTGAAACTTCACACGGCAGAATGTACCTACGAAGCTCTTTCTGTTTTAATGTTTACCAGAAGGTTTTATCTGGAAAACGCTTTGCTAGCTATAGGGCTAGCTCGCAAATTTCCAGAATGATCGACTCGGGTTACCTGGGAAAGCGCTTCATGCTCCCAAAGCGAAACACTCTTTTCTTGGTCCTTACTGTCATCCTTGTTCTCGTCATTTGTATCATCGAGCGACAAAGGGTCGATATTTTTCAAATCCATTTATTTCTTATAGCGGAACAATCGGATATAGTATCGCTGTTTAGTTTCCATAAATAGTAGCTACTTGTATCAAGGTAGTCAAGTTCGCTCCAAAGTTTGCTACCCCAGGGGGCGGGTTACTATGGTAATATTGGAAGAACACACATCGAGGCAACCGTGTAAGCGGGTGGTCACAGTAAAATGCAATTTACTCTTCCATGTATCCTCATTAATTGAACAGACATTATTTGCTCTATCTGTAAAACAATGTAGTAGCTAGTATTGAGAGCAAGTCGTTAAAACAACACAGTTTCATAAAAACCAGCAACACAGAAAAAAAACACTTCGTAATGACAAAATCAGCTATTATTTATTATTAAGGCGACGACAAGAATGCTTGACAAAAAAATATCAGTCATAAAATATTTTTTTCTCATGTTCATCATTCTCATTACATTCATCGCATGGCAAATGTATGTCCTTATGCATTGAACAATACTGAACAATAAAGGATTCAAAGTACAAACATCAGTAGTCCTCACAGAGGACAGATTGTCCCTCCATAGATTCAGGTTCACTTTTGCCCACTAATGTTTTTCAACCTGGAACAGAAAGAAAACACAATATCTTTAAAGTAAAAGCAAAGTACAGTAGAAATAAAACTGCATTTCCCAGAACCCTTTCGGGCTACAGCTAGTGATGACCTATGACCTTTTGAGCAGCTCTTCTGTAGACGGTCCCCCAGAGTCTCCGTCTTCCTCGCTGTCCGTTTCGCTCCCGTCAGAGGAGCTGATGACGATCACCTCCTTCTTACTCTTCTTCTTCCCTTTGTGTTTTTGCTTCTTCTGTTTCTTCTTCTGCTGTAAAAGAGAACACATCTTTTAGATTTCCACGTAACAAAATGGCCTAAATGTAGCTATGGAGGGCTTTTTACATTTACATTTAGTCATTTAGCAGATGCTCTTATCCAGAGCGACTTACAGTAAGTACAGGGACATTCCCCCGAGGCAAGCAGGGTGAAGTGCCTTGCCCAAGGACACAAGGTCATTCGGCACGGCCGGGAATCGAACTGGCAACCTTCTGATTACTAGCCCGCCTGACTCCCTTTTTATTTTATGGAGGCTCAGTTCAGTTGGTTTGGGATTAATCTCTTTTATACAAAATATATGGGTCTTTTTTTAAAGATGTTATTTGGACAGGGACAGAGATTGACAGGAAATGTAAGGGAGAGAGAGAAAGAGAGAGCGGAAGACATGCAGAAATGGTCCGAGCCAGGATAAAACACGGGGAGAGGAGTGGTCCTCAGCTCGTACGCTAGGCGTCCTAACCAGTGAGCTGCCGAGGCGACCCAGGATGAATCTCTTTTCCGACGTACCTTTTTCTCCTTCTTGTGTTTGTGCACCTTCTTGGCCTTGTGTTTCTCCTTGCACTTCTTCTTGTGTTTCACCAGCTTCGCAGAGGGACTCAAGGATGGCCGGCTACCTTCAGCTAAACGTGAACACGTATGGTTATATAAATGTTGATCGAAAACGTTTAACATGTACGGACTCAAGTTCACTATAGCAGGGGAGTAGGTTTCATTATAAATGCCTTTTTTTTATACAGAAAGGAAAGAAAAGAATATTTCAACAGCCACGTACCCAGTTATAAATATTTTCTGGTTGCACCCACATTTGAAAACAAACCTATGACCCTGCACTGCAGAAACTATTTAATAATAAATAACAAATAATAAATCATACTTTTTATGGATGAAGGGGGTGGGAGTCGGGGGCCAAACTCCTCCTCTTCCTGTGACGGAGGGGCAGAGGCATCAGGGGCGGAGCCAGCAGGGGCGGGGGCAGCAGGGGCAGTCTGTGCTTTGGTTGAGGTCAGCTCTTGAATAAGGACAAGCAATACAGGGTTAAACACTGTCGTCATCTATTCACCAACTTTCCAATATTCTCTTAAAGCTTCATCTTGACTACTCTTTTGCTGGCTTCAAAAGAAGCACTTAGGATGGGTGACTCACAAAATTGTTTGATTTTGCTGCTTTGTACCATGCACAAATTTAATTGAGATGTTATTTTTGCACTGTGGTTAAGATACTATTATTGTTGTTCACTGAGTCTGGTAGCTGAGATGTGGTTACCTTGCGATGTGGTTAGCAAATACAGACCAATTCCTTGACCCTGACCAACGAAAGAACTACGGAAGTAGAACCATGGATTTCTGATACATGATCTTCTTTTCTACTTTCTATAGGAACTATTTGTACGTCGTTTTGGATAAAAGTGTTACGCAAAGCAGTGAGCTTTGTGTCACATCACCTGTGCGGTCGGGCTTGGCCTGCGTCAGGGATGAGGCAGCGGCTGGTTTGTTGTTGATGTTGAACAGGCTGGCCAGAACAGAGTCAGCCGTGCCTCGTCCGCCTTCTCCCTCCTCCTCCCCCTCCTCTTCCTCCTCCTCCTCAGACGAGGATGACTTCTCGTCTGAAGAACTGACGAAGATGGCTTTGAACAGGTCCATGGATGGCCTGCTCTCTTCCTCCTCCTCCTCCTCCTCCTTCCCTGCTTCCTGCTGTTCCTGTTCCTGTGGAACGACGGTGAGAATAGCACTTGGTTGCAGAACATCACTGCTCACACAGCAGCAGAACCATACAAAACATTAGCGCCGTAACACATGCGACCCGAAAACCAAGTTATCACACGGTTTCGTTGCAACATTGTCTTTAACTTTTGCACATCAACATAAACCCGCATAGAAGCCAAATTCGGCTAATCCTGCCATCCACCATCATGCATTCAATTAGCCAAAGCTGGTTCACTGTAGGCGCTCATGAATAATTCACAACCGCAAAAACACGCGAATCCTAACCGGGTAACCGATCGACTGTTCTCAACCCTCCTACAAGGACAGACACAACGCAGGACGTTAGCGGTACCTTGGTGGCGGGGTCTGGTGTTGAGGCTGAGGTGGCTGGATCGTCCTGGGCCCCGGAGGCCCCAGAGGCCCCGGAGACCCCAGAGGCCTCGCTACGAGCCGCGCTGAGGAACTGGCTGAGAGGATCCTTCTCTTCCTCCGCCTTGACAGACTGGTCCCACCTGGACCTCTTCCCAGGCTCCGAGGGCTTGGAAGAGGCTTAGAGGAGACAGAAACAGAGCTAGGATCACTACACGATGTACACGTTGGACATGCTAACACCACCACCAGCTTGCGTTCGGTAGGGAACGAAACGCGGTTAGCTTGAGCCGAGGCGCGGGCAAGGTTCTCTTCTGTACCTGGTGGAGGAGGCCCCGTGGCGGCCGTGGGACTATCCAACACCGTCAGGAAGTTGAAGACTGAGAACTTATCCCTCTTCACTTTGGGCATCCCCACAATTCCAGATCTGGGGAAACCAACGACAGAGCGGTTATGGCAAGTATTTGACACGGGTGTGTGGTTTTCCTGTGTGTGTGTGTTTTCCTGTGCGTGTTTTCCTCTGTGCGTGTGTTTTTTCCTCTGTGCGTGTGTTTTTTTCCTCTGTGCGTGTGTTTTCCTCTGTGCGTGTGTTTTCCTCTGTGCGTGTGTTTTCCTCTGTGCGTGTGTTTTCCTCTGTGCGTGTGTTTTCCTCTGTGCGTGTGTTTTCCTCTGTGTGTGTTTTTTTCCTCTGTGCGTGTGTTTTCCTCTGTGCGTGTGTTTTCCTCTGTGCGTGTGTGTGTTTTCCTCCGTGTGTTCCTGTGTGTGTGTTTTCCTGTGTGTGTGTGTCTTACCCAGGGTACGGGTCAGGGATGTTGAACCTCTTGCAGAGTAGTGTGTCAGGGTGCCACTCAAACGTGTCCCTGGTGAGCTTGCCAAACATCTTCATCTTCACGGCTGCCTGCTTGTCATCCACGTCGTTCTGAACACGGGGAAACAAAGATGTGAAGAAAGGAGGAATGCTACAAAATGTACTCAGAACTCAGAAAGACCAATGGTGGTTAATATTCATCTGTGCCCAAGTAAGATAAACAAACTCAGAAAGATATTGAAATCATAAAAGGTCTTTACTTCACAGACATGTACTTCCCATTAACAGACTTTACTGTCGTTGTTATACTACTTGAACAATTAAAATGTTGCTGTGTCATGCACAGCATGAATCACCTCTCTTTCCTGCAGAGAGAGCTTCGCTTTTGGTCACATTTACCAACTTTACAGTTGTTGCTAATAGCAACTTGCTACACCAATTGAACAGCTAAGATTCCGCTGTGTCATGCTTTGGTGCTCATCCCTTCCACTTCCTCCTGCAGAGGCAGCCTACCTCTTGGTCACGGGTCACCTCCACCTTGTCCCCGATCTCCTCGGTTTTCCCCCGGGTGAAGCGAGAGGACAGGGAGGAGCTGCTGGGCTTGTAGAGGAGAGCAGCGCGGACAAACTCATCCCTCTCCCGGCCCCTCTCCCACTCCGTCATGGCCGGGTCCAGACTCTGTTCAAGAGCATCTAAGGACGACAAAGGGAACAAGAAGAGCAGTCATTTACATTTACATTTAGTCATTTAGCAGACGCTCTTATCCAGAGCGACTTACAGTAAGTACAGGGACATCCCCCCGAGGCAAGTAGGGTGAAGTGCCTTGCCCAAGGACACAACGTCAGTTGGCATGACCGGGAATCGAACTGGCAACCTTCGGATTACTAGCCCGACTCCCTCACTGCTCAGCCAACTGACTCCATGCTCCAGTTCGACACTCCCGTCCTATCTAGTAGTAGTAGGCAGGAACATACACTGTAAATACGAGGTACTGTATTTGTTCTGACAGAGAAATACTATAAAGATTCTAGTCCACCTTTGTCTCCCTGTTTGATCTGGTTGATGTAGAGCTCGTAGCGCGCCTGCTTGCTGGGGTTCTTCTCAAAGGGCTTGAAGGCCAGTCCGGCCTGGGCCTGGGCGGTGGGGCCGCTCCAGGCTGCAGTCACCGCCCGGTGCTCCTGTTCCCCAGGGGGCTGGAACCTCCCGGCCATGGCCTTCTGGGCCGAGGCCCTGGCCGCCGCGGCTGCCACGCCGGCAGACACCATGGCGGAGTGTGACCCCCCCGAGGGGGCGGAGCTGGCAGGTCCTGGTCCGGTGGAGGGTGTGGTGGCGGTGGTGTTGCGTAGAGAGGCAAGTTTCTCTCTGTCCTCAGATTTTAGGAGGTCAAACACAGAGCTGGGTCCTGTGAAGAGCAAAGCTGATGGATGAGATAGAAATGATACGCGTGCACGCCTGTGCAGGTGCACGCTCTTGCGCATACACACACACTAACACCAGCTCACACACACACATATACCTGCTCACACACACACACACAGCTGATGTACCTTGCAGTGCTGACTCCCCCAGCATATCCCTCCGGTGGGCTGAGTATAGCTGGTGCCGGCCTATCGGCAGGCTCTGCTGCTGGGCCATGTGGCCCCTGGAGGTCTTCAAGGCCTGGGCCACGATGGGGCTGACGCTGGACATATCCACCACCGGCCGGAAGTAGTGCACAGGCCGGTAGTCCCTGGGCAGGATGGGAGGGGGGAAGATCTGGAGAGGGGGAGGGATGTAGGGAGGGATGTAGGGTGCAGACAGAACACCAAACAGACGAGGTGAGGGGAAAGGTTTGTCAAGATCAGACATTCTGTGAGAATGAAGGTGCAGGAAGAACATACTTTTCTTTCCTTTTCAACCTCTGAGGAGAGGGTGAATCCTTCCAGAATTTTACCAATGTAAGAGGCATCTATGCTGTAGTCTGAAAACAGATTTAGCACAGCATTCAATTAAGAGTTCATCCCCCCCCCCCCTACATATAAAGTTGAAACTCAAACATTGACACCCGTACACACCCATTCGTAACCATTTGAACCCCACTGACTTTCAACCCTAAAACGCCATCACACACCCTTCTTTTTCTTGTACTGTTGGGGGGCGGTCCAGCCATACAGGCCGTCCCCTGGCTCCTCCCCTCCCAGCACCTTGTCATAGTTGGACATGGTGTCGCGGTGGTAGATGTCATCATCGTCATCCTCCATGGCTCCCACTCCGAACGCCTGTTGGTGACACACAAGGTGTTGGGTCACACACCGGCTGACCAATCACAAGCAGACCCCAGAGCCTCATGGTCCAGCAAGAGGCCGGAAACCAAGACTTCCAATCCAACTATCAGAAACGAACTACATGTGGAAAGAAAGACACAGTACTGGAACACAGACTTCCTGTAGGGGATAAGTTCAGCTTAGAAGTAGAGCATAGCACCTGACCGTACTTCACGAGGCCCCAGGATCAAATCTCTGTACGTCTTTTATCCAACGAGTCCGGTAAAAACAGTGATCACCTGTCCAGCCACTCCGCCCCTGCGTTTGGGCCCCTTCCGGTTGTCGCCGAACAGGCTGCTGGCTCGGTCTGAGTCCATGGTGAACAGGTTGATGTTGCCCGACCCTCCCCCACCCATGAGGGCCTGCTGGGGGTTCAGACCTTGGTAGCCCAGCCCTTTCACATCCACCTTGGGGGTGAAGTCAATCGGAACTACGTCCTTGGGGGCAAAGGTCACGTCCGCTGGGGCAAACTCGCCATCGTCCTCCTGTAGGTTAGAAGATTTTATGAGGGAAGCGAGTTATTAGCGTCTTCTATTTTATGACACCAATTATTAATAGTAATATCAATGGTAATATTGATATGTTCAAGAGTAAACGGTCGATTGTGTTAGTGAGCTAAGTAAGTAACACTTACCTCAGATTCTTCCGAGCCGTTTGGTGGCAAAACACATCCATAGCCTTTTCTAGCTGGTTCTGTGAGCAGAAAGAGTTTTTAAGAGCGCTGCCTTCTTTAACCTGAGATTATAGATAATCATCGATCAAGCTGAATGTGTAGTGACATGGCTGGTATTAGCACCCGAGGTAAAACCTACCCTCCTTCTGCCGAAGGGCCTTCCTCTTCACCCGTGGCCCGACCCCCTGGCCGTCCTTCCAGCCCATCTTCCTCAGTAGCTCCACCCCCATGGACGACCTACCAATCACAGCAGCGACACCACTGACCGGTTAGGGAAGTCACTGCAGCGTCTTCACACTGATCACAACGAGCCTTTTATAACATGTGAAGTGATCATAACAGTAAGGCTTTTAAATATGAAGCTTGTTTATTACTTGGCTGGCGTGACCAGATCTTCCAGCAGCGTGTCGCCAGGTATGGGGGCAGACATGGAGGTGATGGCCCTGGCCTTGTCCCTGATCTGATCCCTCCTCCTGGACGCAAACTCATCAGTGGTCGTGATCTCACTGGGCGCGATACCGTGCTCCCCGAGGTCCTGGAATGATCAGTAACACGAGGAGAGTAAGTGATGCCATTCAGTAAATAGCATAACTGCCTCTGTTAAGAATCTAGGCTGACAAGGGCTAATGTCTGGCAGGGAAATGTCTTTTTTTGTAATACTTGCGTACCTCATCGTCCATGAAATCTTCCGGCCTGGCATTTTTTTTCTCTGCTTTTTGCTGTCTGGATGATAGAAAGGTCGAAGGTGTCCACCCTGCAGAAGGAAACGATTCGTTGCTATCATCCTATTCGGTATGCTTCGCTTCTAACTCGTGCCTCCCATGTAACGGGCTGAACAAACCTTCTTTGGTGCCGACAGTGTTGAAGTAGCCCGCGGAGAAGCCTCCGGTGAAGGCTCCGTGAAACCTCTGGTAGCGACCCTTCTCATCCTTCACCGTCTGGTCGTGCAATGGAACTGGCCTTTTCAAGGGCTCGTCTGCAAAACATGCATCACGATTACACTGCACAGTGTATTCATCAAAATGACATGCTCTGTGCTAAAAGATGATCATTTCAACTCCCTTTCTGTGACTATCTAGATCAACTAACTGGGCATCTCCACAAGATTTGGTTTGGGGCAGCTGGCTAGGTAACTTAAGGGACATTCCGACGAGAGTCAGTGTTCAGACTGTCCCACTGTCCTACAACGGTATGAACTGGGTCAGTATTAGTGGATGGTCTACGGGTTAGCTTGCTGGCTAAGTAGAGAGCTACTAGTCTAGGGTGGCGAGTAAGGCCAGTGATATTTATCCTGACCATTAATAACTATTAGAACAGGCATGGGAAAACACATAATCTGATGCACTATTAACACGTTCTTACCTTCCTCGAGAGGCTCTAAAGGTATGCCATAAGTCACAAAATCCTCATCGCTGTCGCTGTCGGACGCCATGTTTATTTCACTTGTTACGCTAACTACGGAAGCCCATTGAGTCATATACGTTTTTTCCGAACCTGTTAAATTGCTAAACGAGTTTTCGATAGAAATTGCGAATTGTTTCCCCCGTACGTTGTCTGCCTGAGCGTGGCATAGGTGGTCTCAGCCTCAGGCCTTGCATATCCTATAACGATTTTATGTATTATAATTTTTAAAGATATTATACAAATGTAAATACGATCAATTATTTGGCCCATATTGCCCGGAAATGTCTACTGCCGTACATCATGCATATACCTACAGCCTACAGTATTTCCAAATATACTTTCATATTTCACACCATATACATGATATCTGCTATCTGAGGAGGATCTGAAAACAATACAACCACAAATCACATCCATGTGAAAAAGAGTGTAAGAGAGGGGGCACTAATGCCTGTGTGTGTGTGTGTGTGTGTGTGTGTGTGTGTGTGTGTGTGTGTGTGTGTGTGTGTGCGTGCGGGGTTGTGTGTGTGTGTGTGTGTGTGTGTGTGTGTGTGTGCGTGCGGGGTTGTGTGTGTGTGTGTGTGTGTGTGTGTGTGTGTGTGTGCGTGCGGGGTTGTGTGTGTGTGTGTGTGTGTGTGTGTGTGTGTGTGTGTGTGTGTGTGTGTGTGCGTGCGGGGTTGTGTGTGTGTGAGACGTTGGTGGGAGAATACCATCCCAGAGCAGAACAGTGGTTTTCAAATGTTCAGCCAGAGCACACACACACACACACACACACACACACACACACACACACGCACACACACACACACACACACAGTACTCTATAGTTTGTTTGCTTTGAACCTGAAATCATTGACATTCCTGCTGTTGTAAAAAAATAATAATAGAAGACTGTAAGAAAACCAAACTCAGCAAAAATCACATCCAGATGACAGCGCCAAATAGGCCCCCAGACATAAAATAAAAAATCTTCCTCGCTCTTTGCTTCGCAATACAGCCTCCCCCTAAAAGTTTAAAACCTCTCTTTCCTAAGGGGTAACCGTGACCTTAATCACCTCTTTCTCTCTACTCACCACAGCCATGACAGTTTGCTTGAAACCCAAGCAGAGAAACAAGATATGAGGTGTAATATTGACCCCTTGAGGATATTCTAGACCTTCCTTGAGGTTAAAGTTTGGGTCTAAATTGATTATTATTCATAACTCAATTATAATTGAGTTATAAAGTCCCATTGACCACCATCGATCTGGGTTCAGGAGGTTACACTATTGGTGCTATATATTGTCCTAGTTACTTCTTTCTTTGGAAACCAAGTTACGATCAGGTTTTGTGAGTCCACAAGTCAAACTTGTTTACTTTGATGACTCCCCTAGTGAAGGTCACTTGGAATGAGACATTGTTCGCTTTCAATAAGTGCTGTCTAAATCAGTATGAGTCATGTGTCTCAGTGCAGCTATCTGTTATTTGAGGGTTGGGCCTATCGCTTCACAGTAAACACCACTTGGGTGTTGACCATAGTTTAACTTCCCACTCCAAAGACCCACTCGGGTCTGCCCGCCCGCCTGCTCTTGGTGCTCAACACGTGCCAGTTCCCATCCATGCAGTCCCTTAGGACAAATCCTTTTGCAAAAAATAGCCTGTTTCAAAACCAGAGGGGGGACTCTAACTGTGAAAGGCTGACCCCCAGTTCCCCGTGAAAACCCCCTGGAGATCTGGATAATTCAACAAATGCCTTGTAGTGATAGTTTAACCCTTTCTCACACATGAATGAAAACACACTCACACAATACAAACACACGCCCACACACTTCCTCTCAATACGATGCACTATACCACTCAGCATAAGGATATGGAACTCCAAATTCCGTTATGACATCTGGCTTTGAGCCAGCTGGCTTTGTCCTTGACTCTACAGAAATGTTTTCCCAAGGGCCCTACGCCAATACTAGGAACAGCCGTCTCACATCAAAGAGACACAATAAAAGCCCTATTGGCTGTGAGGATCAGACAAGGACAGTTGTAAAAGTGTCTGCATTGCATTTCACCTGGGATTCAGCATGATCTGACCTGGATATGAGGCTGGCATGCTCAACCTCAGCCTATCCAACAGGATCCCACCCTTCTAAATTAAAAAGGTTTATGTCAGTTTGGATGCGAGCATCTGCAAAAAAAAATTATACTCAGCATTGATTGATTTTGTGCCTAAATTATGTACTGAATATGAACTTAAATATGAACTATTCTGCAATGTGTTGAAAGTCATTTTCATCAGTTATAATCAACAGATGTTGAAGTGTAACTGTTTATTCGACATGTTAATAATATTGAGAAAGGTAAGAATTTTATGAATCGCTTGTCAATACCTGTGACAAGGACTCACACTAAAGAAATAGCCACTATTCTGTCCACTAGGTGGCAGACTCTACCCGCGCTGGCAGAAGATTGGCGTGCGTGCTAACCCCGCAGCTCCTGATGTACCTCGCGTCTGTGCTCCCATTTGCCCCTTGAATTACACCACATCAGCATTCAGTGTCATCATATTCAGTCAATGTAGCCTGGGCAGGAAAGTGTAAAATATTAAATATGAGAATATGGGGTTGGTATTGGATCTTACCGTATGACTTAATCATTGACTAAGGCAGGTGCATGTGAGCCGGGGTCTTTAAATACTCTTTGCAGGTTTGGGAAAATGAGGCAATATCCTGTAATGTAGGTCTGTAAAAGTGTACGTTCGTCTCTCTGTCTGTATAGGCTTTCTCTCCCATATCGCACGAGCTGCGGTGCAAGGCTAGTTAGCGTTTTCTCACGCTCCCTACTCCCTGAGCTAGGGGCCTATGTAAGTTTATCTTTTAGGCCTATTTAAAAAAAAAGAAGTATATCTGCGAGTAAAGCTGCTTAGGAACTTACTCCTTGGTTTTCTCTCTTGTTTATTTTCGTAGATGTAGAAATATCTATGAATCATATTATATGGAGATGAAGCACAGGCCCAGGTTTGCGTTGATTTATTACTAAGAAGCAATGGATGAGAACCAATTAAGGCTCTCAAACACGCAATCTCTCAAACACAGGCGGACGCACACACACACAGACAGTACACGCAGACACACTACACCACACACAGTACACGTCCAAGCAATGACATGGGGGTTTATCTCTTTGGGAGGTACACACCAGCGCCTGGGAGATTGAACCCTAACGCTCCATCTGGTACCGTGCCCATCGCCTGTAAATGCAGCCCACCACCCATTAACTACCAAAGCTCCTCTCTCACCCTCTTTCCAAATCCTGGCCTGTCCCACTGGAGCCAAGAGTCCATTTTCATTTGTCTCACACTCTTATAAAGGGTTCCAAGCTTTTACGCCCCCACGGCTTTCTCGCACTGGAACGCTCTCCCGTAGCTGGCAGACTCACGCACCGTGGGGAATGTACGCCATTCTGCTTGATTTCTTTTTTCTTTTTTTTTTGTGCAATTTATTCCCCCGTTTAATGTTATTTATTCTCAGAGGTTTATATGATTCACAGCCATACCGATGCTATCTTCTGCAGGAGGGGAGACAGGAGAGCAGAACATTTAGGCATGCGACTTCTGAGACGATTAACCGTAAGTGAAGCAGTTAACACAAGGGAGGATCAAGCTGGGAATTCAATTCGTGGCACAAGTGAACACAGCTGGAATCTCCATAGTAACGAGAGGTGTGTGAGTGGCCTACCTCACAACAGGCCAAACAACAGTAATACTCTGTGTTTTATGAATTGGAAAAGACAATGACCCCCCCCAGTTCTCCCTGTTAAAAGCACTGCCATATGGCTCTCACTGCCCACACAAGTACAAAACCAGATCCCAAGTCTGTATAAGTGCCTATACCCAAAGCTGTAGAGGCTTATTGGAGTTATATGCTTCCAAAACAAACCCCTGGTAGCCTTACACCACAAATCTTAGGCTTGGACAACAATGTGCACAGTGTCTTCAACGGTCAAAACAGAAAGAGACAAGAGCAAATATTTGTCCCAGAGGTCACGACAACCCCTGGATGACGTCGTAATTAAAGAGACAACCCCAGACCCTGTGATGGACAAGGGACTGGCACAGTCCGTCACTTTAAAGTCAACTCATTCATTTGTCCCAGTGGCTTGTTGCTCAGCCGAATATGCTTAACATTTCTTTAAATCTCATTTGTCTAATGAGTGTTTTGTCACAACAACACCCTCCCCCCACACACACACACACACCCACACAGACACACACACACACACACACACAGACACACACACACACAGACACACACACATACAGACACACACACACACAGACACACACACACACAGACACACACACACACAGACACACACACACAGAGAGACACACACACACAGACACACACACAGTGGCTTGTTGCTTGGCTGAAGAGGCTTCTCATTACGTTTCTTTTCATTTTTTTTTTTCCTTCGGTCAGTTTTGTTCTGCTTTACCAGCAGAGGGTCATGTGACACAGTCCAGACAAGTGTCTGCTGACAGAAGAGAGGGAAGAGATAGAAGAGGCATTACTGTGGTGTGGACGAGGAGCATGGCTGCAGTGGAACCACCAACCAGACGAAGGGGAATTGCTCGTAATTCTTCCCATGATCCATGTGAATAAACTGAAGAACCTCAGAGGTTAGAGGAACACAGCCAAGAAGACAGGCAGATAGAAAGGTAGATAGACAATAAGACAGGCAGGCAGATAAACAAGAAGACATGCAGATAGACAAGCAGGCAGATAAACAAGAAGACATGCAGATAGACAGGTAGATAGACAATAAGACAGGCAGGCAGATAAACAAGAAGACATGCAGATAGACAGGCAGGCAGATAAACAAGAAGACAGGAAGTAGCCAGGTAGATAGACAAGAAGACAGGCAGGCAGATAGACAAGTAGACAGGCAGGCAGATAGACAAGTAGACAGGCAGACAGACAGGCAGGCAGGCAGACAAGCAGATGGGCAATAGGGAGGCAGGCAGGTAGACACTCTACAGCTGCAGTGGGGTCATTAATACTGGGTGCTTTCTGGACAAGTAAACACACAGACACACTCACAACAAGGCAAGTGCACACGCACACACACACACACTCTCACACGCACATATACACACACTATCACACGCACACGCAAACACACACACACATACACACACTGTCACACACACACACACACACACACAAATGATTTGAAACACACACACACACACACTCACATGCTTACAAACGCACCCCCATGTTAGACTTAGGAAAGTGTTGAGGATTTGAGTGTTACAGTAAGCATTGAAGATAAAGCAGCTATGTTCAAGGTCAAACTACTTTATGGCATACTCACTCTTGTTCAGACAGTTCTACTCCACTAGCACTTGACCACTAGTTAACCTCAACCTTAATTGTAATTCCTGTTTAGGCATTTTTCATGGAAATATGGCATTAAAATCAATGCCAGATTACTGCTCTATTCTAATCTGAACACCCGGGTTCAAATGTGACAACAGGATCACAGTCCAGTTCACAAACTAAGGTGGCCTGAATAGAAACGTGTGATTGAATTCTATAACAGATTATGACCTTTAATCTCCAGCAACTAGTCTAACATGAGCCATGTAGGAGATTATACTTCTACCGAGAGATTTTCCTCACAAATTTCCTATCACGAGTTAATATTCCTATCACGTTGATATTCTCTGAAGCTGACAGAGGGCTAATGCGAGAATGTGACATAAGATCTTGAGCTTTTTCTCTTGGTAGTTTTTGACGGGGATGTATGCTTGAGAAAGTACACAGAAAGTCTGCAAATGCTAAACGCTAGCTAATCTGTTGAGGAATGGCATTATCAACACCGAGGTAAGTATATAGTCTGAGTATCATGTCTGAACTCTGGGACTTTTGCTCCTGATCCATAGAATGATTGTGCTCAGATATTTCTCTCTCTGAGCGTCGACTGTAGGAAGGTCCATCATGGAGATCTCGGGGGGGGGGGGGGGGCGGGGGTGTATCAACAGGAGCAGGCCACAGGGCTGCTTTCCTTTGCAGTCCTATGTTTAGATCAAGTCCGTGTGTGACGTCACATTTTATACAGTGTATCATATATATGGAGATCTCTCTAAAAGCACTTTGTACAAGTATAAACACTGTAGAAGTCCGGGAGACGCTAGTCCTCCCCCCCCCCCCCCGCTCTCTCTCTCTCTCTCTCTCCATCATTCCCTCTCTCTCATTCATTGTCTCTCCGTCTCTATATCTTTGTTTGTCTCTCTCTGTATCTCTCTGTCTCTCGAAATCCATTATCTTAAAGTAGCCAAAAAGAGATTTCCATTCATGATGCAAACATTTACATTTAGTCATTTAGCAGACGCTCTTATCCAGAGCGACTTAAAGTAAGTACAGGGACATTCCCCCGAGGCAAGTAGGGTGAAGTGCCTTGCCCAAGGACACAACGTCATTTGACATTGCCGGGAATCGAACCAGCGACCTTCTGATTACTAGCCCGATTCTCTAAACGCTCAGCCACCTGACTCCCTACAAACAATGCATCATCCCCTTCGCAGTCCAAATAATATCTTCAGTAACTTTCCACCAGCCTTCCCTGGAGCGTGAACATCGTTGTACCCCATTGGCTAGTTCCTCAACGTCGCAATAACAGTTCATGTTATTGGCTGTGTCTTTCAAGAGAACAGTATACTGTTTCACCAGCCAGTAAAAATAGAGCGGTTCTCCAATTACATCTGATATTTTGACATGCTTCTTGATAGATCATCACGGTTCGGTACAGAGAACGATAGGCTTGGTGAGTATGAGGTATGTACCTGTGGTGGAATCCAGCCTTCACTTGAAATCATCGGCTTCTTGAAAGATCAGAGTAATCAGTCATCAATGCTGGTATGAGTCTGTTTTCAGGCTGTGACAGCTGTCAGAAGATGACTCGGACAGATTGTCTTATATAACAATTTAAGATCGACCCTCACCATCGAACACAAGTGACCTGTTGTGTTTCACCATGGTGTGGAGAAGGCCTTCCCCTATGATAAGCAACGGGCTGGGTGTATTTGATAAACATAGAGGAAACTGTAGCTTGTATTATTCTCACAAATAACAATAACACAAAACAGAGAGAGATTCTACAATTTGGCTGACTGCAAACGTGGATGGTCTGCGTGATCATAAAAGCTTTTATCTGTGGCAACAAGAACTGCAGGTGCCACCCTCTGTCCCTGACTGTGGGATCATTCACAGGGGTTGTTTGATTTGGCAGGGCAAGCGACGCAGTGGACCACCCCTGGGAGGGTCATTGACATGGAGCAGGTGGGAGCATGAAGAAATGAGAGCTCCATGCACTCCGACCACACCCACACCCACCTACCCTCACACCCCACTCATACACGCCCCCGTCTGCATGTGTACACAAACACACCCTCCTCCACACAGCCCTTCCAGTACCGTTGGAGCCTGTCCCCTGGCTCAGGCTTCCTGGCTGATACAAGAGTTCAGGGTCTGGGTCAATGTGTTCTTTTTCTGTCCCTATGAGCCGGGCACCCCCACCCACGCCTCTGCCTCCGGGGAGAAGGACCAGGACGCGGGCACGCCTGTGTGTGGAGCAGTCTGGGAAGGTCTCCAGAGCCTGGCACCCGGAGCTGACATTCCCTGGCTCCTGATCAGCTGGAGTTTAGCCTTCATCCAGGGCAGAAAGAGCGCAAGAGAGAAAGAGAGAGAGAGAGAGAGAGAGAGAGAGAGAGAGAGAGAGAGAGAGAGAGAGAGGGAGGAAGAGAGAGTGACAGAGAGAGAGAGAGAGAGAGAGAGAGAGAAAGAGAGAGAGAGAGAGAGAGAGAGAGAGAGAGAGAGAGAGAGGGCCTTTGGACCTTGAGGTGAACAATCCCTCATAACCCACTCCACAGTACAGTATGATTGACATGACTTTCAGAACATGCTGACACCCATTGGACCGTGCACATGGACGTGTATGTGGCCCCCATGTGTCCAGTGACGGAAATGCCAGCCCCACATTGCCAGCCAATCAGAGCACAGTCCAGACAACTCTGCATGGCACTCTGCTGGTGTCTAAATAGACACACCTCCACTATCTACTACCAATGTCTGCATTCAATGCCAATGCAGTTTATGTACACTGACCCTACATGCATGGTATGATTACCCTTTTTTAACTACAGTAATGTATCAATTCCAATGCTTTTCAGTCAATGTATTGGTCTTTTTTTAAAGTCTGCTTTTTTGGCTCTACAGAGAGCATTATGACTTTGGTCAACATTGAGATTATGAAATAGGTTGTGGCTCAGGTCAGTCCTGTATGAGAGTGCATGACCTTTGAATGAATGAAACTGCAAAAGTTGCATGTTTTCAGTCAATAGCTCATGTAAACGAGAGTTTCTCAGTGGAGCCCAGAAGCCTTAAACAACTGTACAAGCCTTCGTCACTAATTTACTCAGAAACTTTGAAACCCTCTAGCAACTGTTAAAACATTACTGCTCAAACCAGTTGAAATATGGATCTTGTAAAAGTCGTAATACATACACATTATTATTTCTCAGATTTTTATTGGAAATTTTTCTATGTTCGTTTCATTCCCCAGATATCCCCCTCATTCCTTTACCTAAATAATGAGTCAAAAACTGACGTTTTTACAGGAGGACATTTTCCCTCGCTCACAGCAAAGTGGATTTGAGATTCAGAGAAAACATTCCAACACATGGTTTCTGAAGTTGACCTCGGCCTCACAAACATCCATTTTATCCCTGAGTGAAAACGAGGTCAGCACTTATGTCTGACTGATTCATTTCAAATACTTCTCACCTTCGGATACACCAACAAAGCGGGTAAACAACACATATTGTGGCCTGCTATTTCTTGGATGGACCCTTTTTCTAGGATAAATGTTGAACTCAGAGTTGCTGAACTTAAACTGTGTTGTTGGAAGACTACAAATGTCCTCCTCTGCCAAGGTTAGCACAGTTTCCCAGTACTTCTGTGAAAGCGAAATGTTGGGTCTATTATTGGTCAGTGAACTTTAAGATAAACTACAGAGAAAATCTGTTGTTCTTTTTCATTAATTACTTAGTTAATTAATTACTTTAAAACTAATGACTAATAAAAAAAAAGAAGAAAAGGCACTTATAACCACAACAAAAATAACCATCTTATCTGTGGTGGCCCCGACAGCAGCTTGGGGTTTGTGGTAGGAGACAGAGAGAGAGAGAGAGACAGAGAGAAAAAGGAGGTTAGACTGGAGATGATCAACAGCTGTTATTTGTGACTTTGTTTAGTGAAGTAGCTGGATCTCATCATCTTCGTTGAGGCAACGCAGCAGAAAACACAAAACAATCCCTGTAAGACCTTTCAGATAAGTCTAACTTTATTTATTTTGTTCAGCATCATACACGACTCAGAATGCTCGAAGCCCTAGCGCACCGTGATTTGTTTCTAGTCACAAATTTGTGTGTTAAAATACAGTAAAGTGCATTAGCTTGCTGTGCCCTCTGTTTGCATGGCTATTAAAGTGAATAATGGTCGCTACCCATGCTCTCCGCTCACAGCTCACACTGTCTCCATGCTCTCACATGCTCTGGTTCAAGAGGACAAGCTGTGCCTCCATAAAGCCTGCCATTGTAAGGAAGGGCCTGATCATCTCTGGGTTCCTATCAACAGCCTCCGGTCTCACTCAAACCCCCCTCCGACCCCCCCCCCACCTCCCCTCGGCGCTGATGTCACGGAGTGTGGTTGTCACGGTAACCAGAGCGTGGTCGGCGCTGCCGGAGAAGAGAGGTGTGTCGCTCCTCCTGGGTGGAGCTGAGGACCGTGAGGACCAGAGAGAGGTGTGTCGCTCCTCCTGGGTGGAGCTGAGGACCGTGAGGACCAGAGAGAGGTGTGTCGCTCCTCCTGGGTGGAGCTGAGGACCGTGAGGACCAGAGAGAGGTGTGTCGCTCCTCCTGGGTGGAGCTGAGGACCGTGAGGACCAGAGAGAGGTGTGTCGCTCCTCCTGGGTGGAGCTGAGGACCGTGAGGACCAGAGAGAGGTGTGTTGCTCCTCCTGGGTGGAGCTGAGGACCGTGAGGACCAGAGAGAGGTGTGTCGCTCCTCCTGGGTGGAGCTGAGGACCGTGAGGACCAGAGAGAGGTGTGTCGCTCCTCCTGGGTGGAGCTGAGGACCGTGAGGACCAGAGAGAGGTGTGTCGCTCCTCCTGGGTGGAGCTGAGGACCGTGAGGACCAGAGAGAGGTGTGTCGCTCCTCCTGGGTGGAGCTGAGGACCGTGAGGACCAGAGAGAGGTGTGTCGCTCCTCCTGGGTGGAGCTGAGGACCGTGAGGACCAGAGAGAGGTGTGTCGCTCCTCCTGGGTGGAGCTGAGGACCGTGAGGACCAGAGAGAGGTGTGTCGCTCCTCCTGGGTGGAGCTGAGGACCGTGAGGACCAGAGAGAGGTGTGTCGCTCCTCCTGGGTGGAGCTGAGGACCGTGAGGACCAGAGAGAGGTGTGTCGCTCCTCCTGGGTGGAGCTGAGGACCGTGAGGACCAGAGAGAGGTGATTCCGGTGTCGTTGGGTTCAGGGATGCAGCCATGTATACACACGTGCGTGAACACACACACACACATACACACACACATGTGCATGCAGGCATCCGCACACATATTCATGCCCATATGCCCACACAAACACTCACAAAAAACAGATTATGTTTTACCATCTGCCACTTCAGTTAATCTATCGTGCACATCGTCGAATTATCTGAGGGTGCGGTCAAAATGAATCACAAGAGGACTTGTTTATCAGTTATTTTGCATTTTTTCTCTTGAAATTAGGAATACTCCTCAGTGGTGATCCGTGCCACATCAATTCTCCCTCTCAATAAACTATTGTGAAGGTCAGGACGATTAGTGGCTTCACGAATTCCAATAATTTTAAAAATAACTGCCGTAAAGATCCAATAATCTACACTTCCCCATCTTCAGCGGTGACCACATCTAGGCACTCCCACTGCTACCAGTGGGAAGCGACAACCGCTGGTAAACAAAAATCCATCTTTTGTTTTAGCAACGCTGTCAAGACAACTTGGTAAGGATCTCCACCGGGACTCCACCCACCTATGAAGTGACCAATGACAGAAGACCAAAATGACAGAGTCGTAACTCTCCAAAACATTCTCCCACATGTCATTTGGGGGAACTCGTTGAGAAGTTCCCCTAAGATTTATTTCCTGCCAGTTCCTGTAGCCAGAACAACATCAATGTATGGGGTGTAAACACACTGTTCATACAGATCATGTCATTCGTCTGACACTTCTCTATCTTGCCAGTTCTCTTTACTACATTTACATTTAGTCATTTAGCAGACGCTCTCATCCAGAGCGACTTACAGTAAGTACAGGGACATTCCCCCCGAGGCAAGTAGGGTGAAGTGCCTTGCCCAAGGACACAACGTCGAACGTTGGCCGGGAATCGAACTGGCAATCGCACGGCCGGGAATCGAACTGGCAACCTTCAGATTACGAGCCCGATTCCCTAACCGCTTGGCCATTTGACTCCCTCATCTCATTCTTCTGACACTTCTCTATCTTGCCAGTTCTCTTTACTGCTGCAGATTTCTAAAATCTAAAGTTCCTGACAAGAACGTTTAGATGGTAGGCTACCCCTTTGCAACTGCGATTCCATAAACAGCCCACAAAGTAAAAAATGACCTTACTCATTCTGATTCAAACTCTTTCCTTCAGACTGGAGCATGACCTAGTACTTTCTCAGCTGTTGTCCCTAAACAAGGCTATGTCACGTCAGAAATCCTACATCACCCTGACTACTAAGTGGTCTCACACCTCCAGGTTAAGAACCCTTACATAAGAACCCTTGTTGTACTGAGCGGGGCGAGGGGAAACGCAGGGATGACTGGGAGGCACATGTTCCTTAAGAGGGTTAGGGTTAGTCCAGCCGGATATACCGCTGATTAACCTTCAACTGTCTGGACCAGCCGGATTTGTTTTGTTTTCTGTTGTTCCCTCTCCGTTTATTTTTATTTTTAAGTCCGCAAATGATGTCCCTTCCCACACGACCTGCACCCCGCTCATCATGAGACATGCTTTATTTTTCTCCCCCTTGTCGTGACACACGAAAGAGGAACCATCTACCACTTCCCAATACAGCCAGGGGCCTCTTGTGCTGAGTCACCAATCAGTCTCTGGCTTCAGTCAATCAAGTTATCCGTTGAAATTGTTCGTTTGAAGCAAAAACTGAAATTCGTCAAATAGCTGATGTAAACACTGCTCTTGAACCAGTAAGCCTTCGGGCATGCACAGAGGTCAACCTTCTGAACTGTTTTTCATATCGTGTGAACCACAGTTTATATACCAGATATATATATTACATTTACATTTAGTCATTTAGCAGACGCTCTTATCCAGAGCGACTTACAGTAAGTACAGGGACATTCCCCCCGAGGCAAGTAGGGTGAAGTGCCTTGCCCAAGGACACAACGTCATTTGGCAGAGCCGGGAATCGAACCTGTAACCTTCAGATTACTAGCCCGACTCCCTCACCGCTCAGCCATATATACCTACAAACTCACAGTGGCACCAAGGTTTCTGCAGACAGATAAAGACTACATACAGTAGAGTGCTTGTTTCAACATTTTTCAGCACAATCTCATTTTTATGGGTGTTGACATATGAACTGAGGAAGTCAACGATAACGAAAAAACGCTAAATTGCCACGCTAGCCTTCCATGACAAAGAACGAGGTGAAGCACCAACGAATAAGACACACTACAGCCACTCTCTCTTCCATACAAGAAGAAATACCGCCGCTAACGTAATTCATTTTCTCCCCCGAGAGTTGAAGCAAGAGCACTGAGCAACACCGGCTAGATAGCGCCTTTCACCAACTTGGCATTGACGTTTTCCAGCCCTGCCTCCCGATCGGCCAGTGAAAGTTCCTTATTGTTTGTAATCCTCAAACTCCTGCAGTGGCTTCTGACCATCAGGGGCTGCCGGGTGTAAAGAGATTAGACCGATCAAGGTTACTTGCAGACTTTTGCACTTTTTTTTAAGCACCTGGCTGTGACGTGCTAATCCCAATAGTGTGAATGGCTAAGATCGTGATTCAGCAGCTGATGCGGGGGTCAGAGGGAATCCTCCAAATCTGAAGCTACTGGAGCAGAAAAGCGTACCCACTGTGTGTGTGTGTGTCCTGTAATGTACATGAGTATAAGTGTGTGTGTGTGCATGTGTACAGTATGTAGTTTTGTGTGTGTGTGACCTGTATTGTGCGTGAGTACGCATGTGTGTGTGTGTACACTGTACATGGGTATGTGCATGCGTGTGTACGTGTGTGTGTGCAGTACAAGGTTTGTTTGTTTGTCCTGTGTGGTTGCGTTTTCTTGTGTTTCCCTTTTTAAGACACCCATTAAAGTGTGTGTGTGAGTGTGTGTGTGAGTGTGTCACACACACACTTGAACACAAGCGCACTACACAACTCAGCACGGAGCCAGTGTTACACTTTTATGCCATTCTGAAATAATGGCAGCAAATTTACAAACAGATAAACATTGGAACAAATTATGTACACAAACATTTATGCCTCGCACTCGTGTGGGTTTTAGAGATTCATAGCGAGATATTGGATCAGCTACAACAGACAATTTATTGTCGCTTGAGTTGTTGTATCACAAATCTGTGGCTTGTAACAGATACTTGGCTTATATTGCCTTCATAACCGAAATACTTGGTCAAACTCTGACCATAATTGGCTGTAATTGAGGACTAGTCATGTCTTTGGAAAACAAATAAACTTTTCAAAAACAGATCCCTCCCCCTAGAAGCTGTAAAATGTCTGCTTTCATCCAACTAAAGCGATTTTATCAATACGAAAAGAACATCACATTCCTTTAACGCATCTAACCAGCACATTGATGTCAGCCCAAACTGAAGCTCTTTGTAATTACCCTGTCATAACAGAGAGATAGATGAGGGTGAATAGTGTTGGCACCGCAGTTTAATTAAAGGCGAGGTTGGCAACACAACAAGAGGTGAATGAGGATTTCACAAAAGGGGGGTGGGACAAACCACCCAATCCACCACCAATCGGGAGGGGCCAGCTACCGATCTAACCAATCGGGCCTGCGGGGGACGTGATGTCATGGTGTGGGACTGTAGACAGCCTAATGTTTTGACTGTATTTACATTTACATTTAGTCATTTAGCAGACGCTCTTATCCAGAGCGACTTACAGTAAGTACAGGGACATTCCCCCGAGGCAAGTAGGGTGAAGTGCCTTGCCCAAGGACACAACGTCAGTTGGCACGGCCAAGAATTGAACCTGCGACCTTCTGATTACTAGCCTGATTCTCTAACCGCTCAGCCACCTGACTCCCTATGACTGTATGCGCATGCTTGTGTCCAACATGTGGGCCTCCACAATGAGCACTCCATTACAAGTAATTTGAGGAGGTGAATGATGAAAACACCCCATGTAATTATGGGCTTAGCTGCATAGGTAGCAATGATGTGTCATGTGACAGATATCCTTTGTCTGAGACCTGTAATCCCGTAATCGGTTAATTGATAGTACGATAAGTCAATGCATTCAGCCTGCTGTGTTTTAAACTGCAGAGACAAATTATTCTGTGCTGCACCTGAACAGTCCTTTATCTATTAGTAAACATATTAGCAACCTATAAACCACACCGCACCACACAACAATGGTGATGTGATTCATCAGAAGGACTCCTCTTTCCACACATCTTAATATGCATCATTTCTACCACAGGATTTCAGACATGCCTGTCAGTTAGAAGGGTTGTATGAATAAACAAGGCTTGATCATGATTCAACCACCTAATTGCAATATTTGATTTCCTGTGTTTAACACTCTTAATCCTGTGCCAGCCTGTGGTCTCCTGGCTCCCCAGACTCTGCATTTACATTTTACATTTAGTCATTTAGCAGACGCTCTTATCCAGAGCGACTTACAGTAAGTACAGGGACATTCCCCCTAGGAAAGTAGGGTGAAGTGCCTTGCCCAAGGACACAACATAATTTCATGGCGGGGAATCGAACCGGCAACCTTCTTATTACTAGCCCGATTCCCTAACCGCTCAGCAACTTGACTCCCTTAACATGAGCATTAACATGAACAGAGTGCGGTGGTCATTCAAGACCTTCACTCCCTTCAGGAAAGATATTCCTTGCATGAACCCTCTCCTTCAGAACTGAAGGAACAGGTATCGGTTTAGAGAAACAATCGCCTCGTCTCCAGTTCACGTGTCTGAGAGCCGTTGGGGGAAACAGCGAGAGCCTAATCTCAAGCTGCTCCGATCCTGTCACATGCTCCTCTGGGAGGGTCTTTCTCTTCTAGCTTCTCTCCCTCTCTTTCTGCCTTTATAATTTATCTCCCTCTCCTTCTGCCTTTCTCGGTTTGTCTCTCTGTTGGCTTGTCTCTCCTCAGATGGTCCATATCTGTGTCTCTCTGCAGCTGGAAGGGGTGTTTCCCGTAAGCTCCGCCCACCCACCGCAGGCCATCGACCCTCAGTCCAGCTGTCGTTGTCTTCCTGAGTCAGGGTCACACGCTCGCAGAGCACACACAATCCCCACCGGGAATCCTCTTTGCTCCTTCAATATAATATCAACTCGAGACGCAAACGTTCTCAAGCTTCCCTGCGCTGCCTGTCTGCTGGGCTAGGCTAGGTTAGCGCCGAGCTGTCTTGGCCTGTTAGCGTAGCAACATTAGCCTGAGAGTCTCCTCTGACCCTGCCCTCAGGCTGTAGCTGCTGGGCCTTGTGCCCGGAACTAAAACACACAAACAAATATGATTGAATCGCGCCGTCTTGGAATGGCCGCGGCGGACGACCGCAGAGCAACAACACTGCGAGATTGATGGCTTTCGCTCCTCTTCGCTTTCCTTTTCTATTTTTGCTCGACCGTGTTGAACTCCACTTGTACAACAAGTTCAGAGTAATGGAGTAAGAGCTGTGTTCTGGACCAAAGAGGGTGCCTAGGGAAGTGGATAGTACGTTTACAGGGCTGGATTCAGGGAGATGCCAGATAATTAAAAGATACTGCTGCCAGAGGCAGGCAGGGTATGTGTCGTTTGTTCTGCCATTTCTCATTTGAAGGAGGAGACGAAAGCTTGTACATCTGTTCTTGGTGTGCAGTTTTCTCACAAAACATATAGTATCCCATGTATATACTATATATATAATATAATAGAGCTTCTATGATCCCTTGCTTTCTGATTGAGAGAGGACAGCATTTTGGTTCGATCAATGTCATCTTCGATGATAACATTTTGGTTTGGCTTTTTCTCAACATGGACTCCACCGTTTCGTCTCCAGGTTTCTACAAGCTGACAACAGTTCAGGTGACCACCAAACAACAGAGCTACAACTGCCCAAAGCGTTTTGAAATCACAACGTGTTGCCAAAGTAAAGAAGAAGATTTTGAAACTTAAAACTGTCTCTTTGTTGTTGATGCTTTGTGGTCAGGTAGTTCTGCAAAAACCTTGGTGCAGTTTACGGGACACGTCAAGGTAGTTGGCTAACAAACCGTTAGTTTGTAGGAACCTTGAGGTTTGAAACACGTGTGTTAGTAGGCCTCACCATGACTCTTCCATTTGAGAAAACAAAACGCTGACACGTCTGGTGGAAGGGTTAGGGGTTAGAGCGTCATGCATTATCTAACCTCCACCCAGCACCGTGTGATACAGGTCGGAAGGGGACGGCCAGTTAAGTCTCATTAGCGATAAATATCATGGACCGATCCCAAATGGGTATTTTCTACTCACACCGCTTCTTAACGACCAACTCACAATCAGCTCCACACACTCGACCCTCTTACGCCACTGAGTTGTATTGTATTCCACCGCTTCCACAATCCCCATCAAAGTATCTCCAAGACCTTAATAAGCTTAGCCTTGCCCGCTGTCCGCCATGCCCCGCCATGTGCGCTCCAAGGAATGACGGCTTCTGACGTCAGCGGAGGGCCAGCAGCTTGGGAGTGAACCACAGCCTCCCCTGAACCCTCTGCAGAAGGCAGGTATTCCAGAACTGGGCACACTAACATGCTGCATGTATCATAAAACTGCCAATCTTTCTTTAATGCCGAGAGGAACAATAACAATCTGAGGCATATTGGCATCTGAGCAGGCTTGATTGAAGAGAGGGGGAAACGATCACTCCCCTTGTCACCACTAGCTCTGAAGCTGGCTGGAAGAAGGGAATCTTTGTTAGTGTTCAGTCTCTGTGTGTGTGTGTGTGTGCTTGTTTCATAACAGGCTTTCCATTACAGTGTGTTGTTGCATGTCATGCTTTGGTGTGTATGTGTGTGCGGGGGGTTGTCTGTGTGTGTGTGTGTGTGTGGGTGTGTGTGTGTCTGTGTGTGTGTGTGTCTGTGTGTGTGTGAAAAAACATCTTGGCAATGATGGATCTAAAACATCTCTTGGGATCGCTGTCTCTCCCCAGTGAGTGGTTGTTGCTTTTAAAGCGTGTATGTCTAGGGTCGTGGAGCGGGTGAGTCTCCCGTGACACGTGCCTCGCATAACCTCTCACCTCAGCCTCAGTTACCTTTGACCCCGCTGAAATGGGACACGCGACCAGGTCAGTACTTTAGGTCCTGATGAAACCCTACAGTGGAGGCTGTCGTCAGACTGCAGTTTGTAGCCATGGGAGACACAAACACTGCTCTCACACACAAACAGTTGTTTACTAGAGATCGCAGCGCGGGAGATTATTTTAAAGCCAGTTCACTCAGCCCCAACAACATCTGACAAACACCAAACATTCTACTGTTGGCTGTCAGTTCTACAACATTTGGAAAGATAGAAGAGGTAATTTTTACACTACAAACGTCACACCAAACCAAACACAACCCCAAAACCGTTGGTGTTTCTTTGGGCAGTGTAAACTGGCCTTTAGGTGAGTGGGAGGTGATTCGTTCAACACCCATCTCCCTCTGGTCATACATCCCATACACGGAGGCCAAACCTTCTCTTTCCCCTCCCAGAAACAGGAACCTCCAGCAGGGGAGGCAGGACTCAACACGCCCGGCGCCCTAGCATGTGTTTCCTATTGAGGAGCCCAGGACCCCATCAGTGGCCACCCGAGGACACGCTGCAGTGAGGACGAGAAGCAATTTCCGCCAAGGTGCTTCGCTGGCCAAACACTAATGACCCGTGATGACCTCCAGTCTAAACACTCCTCTATGTCTCTGACTCTTTTTTTGATCTCTTCCTCTTTCTCTCTCTTACTCTCTCTCTCTTCCTCTCTCTCTCTTACTAACTCTCTCTAACTGTTTCTCTCCGTCTCTCCTTCCTCTTCCCCTATCTGCAGGTCTGTCTCTCCTTCTCCTGTGCTGGTGTGAGGCCCTGATGGTGACGGGAGTGAGTGGGAGTCAGTTGGCTGAGCGGTGAGGGAGTCGGGCTAGTAATCCGAAGGTTGCCAGTTCGATTCCCGGTCATGCCAACTGACGCTGTGTCCTTGGGCAAGGCACTTCACCCTACTTGCCTCGGGGGAATGTCCCTGTACTTACTGTAAGTCGCTCTGGATAAGAGCGTCTGCTAAATGACTAAATGTAATGTAATGCTTCACGGGCCTGGTCCTTGTCTCCTGCTTTCTTTGACTGCTGGTGTGCCTGCTATGAAGAGATCTTTGGTTGTGTGTTCAGAATCCACGAGCGCTCAGGCCTGGCCCAGTACATCAGGGACGAGATGGGAAGTGTGGTGTGTCTAATGGTTTACAGATCCTGAGGTGAAAAGAGTTGGCTTTAACTTCTGTTGGATGTCTTTTCTCCCTCTCTCTCCCTCTCTCTCTCTTCTTGCTCTCTCTCTCTCTTCTTGCTCTCTCTCTCTCTCTCTCTCTTGTTCTACGTCTCTCTCTCTCTCTTTCTCTCTCTTGTTCTACGTCTCTCTCTCTCTCTCTTTCTCTTGTTCTACGTCTCTCTCTCTCTTCTTGCTCTCTCTCTCTCTCGCTCTCTCTCACTTTCTCTCTCTCTCACACTCCCTCTCTTTCTATCTCCCTCTCTTTCGTTCTCTCTTTCTTTCTCTCTCTTTCTTTTTTTCTCTTTCACTTTCTGTCTCTATCCCTCTTTCACTCTCTCACTCTCCCCCTCGATCTCCCTCCTTCTTTCTCTCTCCTGTCTTAGAACATTGCCTGTCACGAGGACTTCCAGTAGTTTGAAATGTTCTCCGATGGGAGACACCAGTTGGAGGAGTGGATCAGATGCATCTGAAACCTGCTAGCGCTTTTCAGGGAAGAGGAGGAGGGCAAGGACTCATAAATAACAGATAAACTTGGAGCTGGCAGCCAGAGAGACAGACCCGATTGGGAATGGAAGGGAGGCCAATGGGGTGGTGGAAAGGGGGGGGGGGGGGGCTTGGAATAGACAGGGTTGGAGGAAGGGGGGAGGAGGGGTGGAGGAGAGGTGGGCATGGGTGTATAGGGAGGGAAGAGAAGGGGATGGGGATGGAAGGGTGGAGAGGAGGGTGTGGATGTATAGGGAGGAAAGAGAAGGGGATGGGGATGGAAGGGTGGAGAGGAGGGTGTGGATGTTTCAGGCAATGTGGTCGGGTGGAGGCAGGGCTATCCCCACGGGGGCTGAACTCTGAAAAGAGACGGTCTGACTTGGAATTGTACATGCAGGCCACGGGCCAAACAGGCCTGACTTGGACAAACTGTACAAACTGTAGATGCCTCAGAGAGTTCACAACCCGAAACACACACACACACACACGCAAAACACACACACACGCACGCACACACACACACACGCACACACACACACACACACACGCACACACACACACAGACACACACACAGACACACACACACACACACATATGGAAACACCCAGCACACAGTGAGCTCTGCTGGTGAGGTTACTCATCGCTGACATCAGTCTTACGTTAGCAGTGATGTGTGTGTACGTGCACAGCAACAGTAGACCCCCTGGAAACACCAACCCCTCACCCCTCCACCGGGACGAGAAAAGATGACCTGCTTAATGGGAGTTCCACCCTTCCTCAATTCCACCGTCTTTTACTCATCAACGACAATTTTGTTCAGGCTGTCATTCTCTCCTTTTCCCCCCCCTTTTCGTTCTCTCTCTTTTATCAACCCTTTTTTCCATTCTGTTTTTAATACGTGTTTGTAGTTATTTTTTGGATCGTCAGAGAGGTGAGGTTTAATCTGTGCACTGTAGAATTCGAGCGTGTTCTGTTAAGAGAGGTGTGCATAAAGAACCAGTCAAACAAGACAAGTGTTTCCATGATGCAGCCCTGACACACACTCAGTCAGTCAGCTACACACCCACACCCACACGCAAAACACACACACACCTGATGCACACACATCCATGCTAAACACCCCCCCCCCCCCCGCCAACACACACACACACACACACACACACTGTTTACTTAGAGGACACAGAGTTCTGTCATGGGAGTCAGGTGGCTGAGCGGTGAGGGAGTCGGACTAGTAATCCGAAGGTTGCCAGTTCGATTCCCGGTCATGCCAACTGACGTTGTGTCCTTGGGCAAGGCACTTCACCCTACTTGCCTCGGGGGAATGTCCCTGTACTTACTGTAAGTCGCTCTGGATAAGAGCGTCTGCTAAATGACTAAATATAAAATGAATAACATCATCAAGCCCTCTCCCCTCCCCCAGCAGGGGAGCAGACAGAGACTCGCACAGCCCCAGGGCTGTTCTGAAGAGGGGCTGCACTTAATGTGTATGTGACGACTTAACTATTTAATGAACATCACGTACATCACGTACTTACTGACTTACTGTAAGTCGCTCTGGATAAGAGCGTCTGCTAAATGACTAAATGTAAATGACAGGGGCAAGGGACTTGGACAGAATATGTTGGCAAATAAGTTGAAGAACTGTGAAGCGTCATGGCGCAGATGCCAGTTCAACCATTACAGAAACAAAGCGGAGAGAAAAAGTTGTTTGTCATTTCCTGTGTGACTGTACACGCTGATTTCACGTTTCAGACATTCTCGCCAGCCAGCTGAGATGATGGAGTTCTGCTTGACGAACCCTAAAAGCCAAAGATAGAGGATTAAGATGATTCATCTTAATCCTCTAGACTTTAAACAAGATCCAGAGCACCCTCTGTCCTTGGAACTGCTGTGTAGGATGGGATTCGGGCCACACCAGAACAATCACAACAACCTTCAACCTGTTCCGACACTAGCTCTAGGCTCCAGCTGTCTTCACCGTGAGAGAAAGGGGTTTGACAAGGCCGTCAATCTGAATGTGAAAGGGTTAAGCCACCCTGGAGACGGTGGAGAGAGCTGCCAGAGATGGAGGTAATTTATATGCAAGTCATTCTGCTACTCCCAGGCACAGAGCACAATAACAGAAGCCTCTGCCAAACCTGGCTGTTTGAGAAGGCAGGATAAGGGCACGCAGGTGAAACATGCCCCAGGGAAGGAGAGAAGGAGGGAGGGATGTAGGGAGCAGAAAACAGAAATAAAGAAGTGAGAAAAAGTTGGGGAAAAAACGAGGTGTGACCTCACGAGTACGCCACAAACCAATCACCACACATCGCATGCCTGTCTATCAACCGCAAGCTGCAGGTAGGCTGTTACTCATCTGGGGCTTTCGAACAGCCTTCCGGGCTTTGTTCTTCTAGAACATCCTCCACAAAGTACTGATCCCCCAGAACCCACAAGTTTCTCCTGCGGACAGTGTAGCATGTGGTGGCAGTGAAGATTGTAGCTGGAAGACAAGAGGCTAAATCGCTAAGTCGCAGAAACTTCCCCCAAAATACTTTTCACTTTCCTTATTTTCCAGACCTTTTTGGGGTTTTATCCTTCATTTGCTTCTTCCAGTAGGGGTGGTTATCTTTAGATGTCACTAGACATCATCACGGTTCATCATCACATCATCTTGGGTCAGTGACAGTAAATGACACTTGCGTTTGTGTTTATTATAGCCCTGACACACACGCAACTGGAGCTAAATCGTGGTTGTCAGCAGAGCTGTGAGACATCAGGACAGCTTCATGAACAAACTGTTTTAGCTTCAAACATGCAAATGACCAGGATTAAAACTATTCTCAGGTGAATTTCCTTGTAACTGTTTACATTGTCACTGAGCTATGTAAAGTACACTTGGCTCGTATTATTAAAGGAAGAGGTGTTTCAATGCATCACACCCTCTGACAATCTTGTACACACACACACACACTCTCTCTCTCTCTCTCTCTCTCTCTCTCACTCTGTCTCACACATGTATTTGAGACACACACAAACATGTCTTGTCAAACTCACACACAAACTTTGCAGTGACACACACAAACATTTGAGACACATTAACACGTATTGTCAAACACACACACACACACACAAACTGTAGACACACACACACACAAACGAGCTGTGACACACACGCTTTATGATGTCATCATTCTCACTTATGAATTGAGAGCCACTTTTCTGTCACTTGCTGTGGGAGTGAGTCAGGAGCGTTTGGGACCCTGTGTAAACCAACCCAGACCAGAACACTCCATGCTCATTTGTTGACATGCATTGGAGAACATTATAGTTTCACTAGCCAAACACACGGCACGTGATGAAACAGTATTGCGTGGCCTGTGTTTGAACTCTATAGGTAGGGGTCAAAAATGCACATGCAGTACACCATGAAAAGGATTTCTTATCAACAAATGTTCATATAGATATATGTATATGTATTTAGTCATTTAATATCTTCTTTGAGAAGGATTAGATACATACATTTACATTTATGCATTTAGCAGACGCTTTTATCCAAAGCGACTTCCAAGAGAGAGCTTTACAAAAGAGCATAGGTCACTGATCATAACAACGAGATAGCCCCAAACATTGCAAGCACCCAAAACATGAAGCATACATTGTGGAAAACCAAATAAGTGCCAAAGGGAAGAACCATTAGAGCAGGCAGTTAAACAAGTTACAATTGAACAACATGAAACTCAAAAAGTGCAAGAGTGTACCTGTAGAAAAAACAATCAACAGTAAAATATTTCACAGCGAGTACAAGAATTTGAATAAACGCTTGAATAAATGCTTCAAGACACATCAGAATCCTGTCTTTCTTCCATCAGTCTTGTGTTTACGGCACTGCCTCTCTGTGAGGGCTTAAGGGCAGGGTCAGATGGACGTGTTTGTGAGGAGATGTACAGCGAGGTTCCACTCTCTTCTAGATAGTTTTATTGGTGCTTTTTGGGCACACGCTGTTTTACACACTGTTTTATGAGGAGGCAGACGTTTTCCTGTTATACAAAGCCCAAAGCCCATAGATGTACACAACACACATACACACAACGCACAAACACACTAATATTTATACACACCTCCCAGAGACCACTGTCGACATTCACACCAAAAAACACATTTCGCACGGGAAGTTGCCCATGATGAAAACACACTCCACTCCATGGACTCTATTTCCATAATAGTTCTCATTCCCAAAGTCGAAGAAACACTCACACAATGACTTTATGTTTTTACTCGGATCAAAACCAACCGTCAAGTCTCCGAACAGTCGTTAACTCAACATGATGCGTTTACCAACTGTGGTTTACCGCTCTCTCCAAGTGCTGTGAAAGCAGAGCATCTCCCCAGGAACGTAAACACGTCAGTTGACACACTCAAGACTGTCCAATTCCAGCCAATTTTTGGTAGATTTTTGTATTTATTTCAATGTACTCAAGGACAGCAACAAGATCGACGGGAAACGACGGTCTTCAGAATCTCTACGCAAGTTCGTCTGTCCTTGCTTACCTCCGGTTTGGTCAGCGGGTACCCTGAGCAGGCCTCAGGCGCTTGCAGTCACAACCAGTTTGGCAAACCTCTAATCCCAGCATAAAGCAGAAACCCATGGCTATGTTTTGTTCAAAGGCAGTATTCATTCAGAAAAGAGAGAGGAGGGGGAAAAGGATGTGGAGGAGGAAGAGGGGGGAGGGATGTGGAGGAGGAAGAGGGGGGGAGGGATGTGGAGGAGGAAGAGGGGGGAGGGATGTGGAGGAGGAAGAGGGGGAAGGGATGTGGAGGAGGAAGAGGGGGGAGGGATGTGGAGGAAGAAGATGGGGGAGGGATGTGGAGGAGGAAGAGGGGGGGAGGGATGTGGAGGAGGAAGATGGGGGAAGGGATGTGGAGGAGGAAGAGGGGGGAGGGATGTGGAGGAGGAAGATGGGGGAAGGGATGTGGAGGAGGAAGAGGGGGAAGGGATGTG
Source organism: Osmerus mordax (assembly GCF_038355195.1). Lineage (NCBI taxonomy): Eukaryota > Metazoa > Chordata > Actinopteri > Osmeriformes > Osmeridae > Osmerus > Osmerus mordax. The sequence continues at coordinate 16,360,337 of NC_090062.1, read as the reverse complement.
GAGGAGGAAGATGGGGGAAGGGATGTGGAGGAGGAAGATGGGGGAAGGGATGTGGAGGAGGAAGATGGGGGAGGGATGTGGAGGAGGAAGAGGGGGTGTTTTATTGTAACCAGCCGTTTTTAGTTGTCTGTTTCTGAAGGATGAACGGCGTTTTCAGGCAGGGCATCTAGCACGCAGCAGAGCCCGCAATGGGGCCCGTGTGAGATAATAAGGATTAGCAGGAACATTTCCCACATGCTATTAGTTTGTCCACTGGAGGGGAGTGAGATTTCTTGGCAGGCTGCTCTTGGCATGGAGAAACAACACATAGAGCTAATTGAACGCAAGACACAGAGTGACACTAAAATAACACCAGGAAGGAATGCATTAAAGCCCACGTGGCCATTCGCCAGCTCTGAGCTCCCCAAAAAAAGGAGCGGAGGGAGGGAGAGAAGAAGACAGAGAGGGAGAAAGGAGAAGTCTCAAATCTCCTTTGCGGACGACCCCCCAGAGACGGAAAGGAGGGGGAAGCGTGTTTAGGCCGGAAATAGAACAACCCGAGAATAGAGAGGAGGACAGGGGAGAGAGATTCCCAGTGAAGGCTTCCAGGGGAGGACAGTCGAGGCAGTGTTGGTTTCGCTGTGATTGTTCGGAGGGCTTGGTTACATGTGTCTGTGGTTGCCGTGTGATGACAGCTATTCGCACCACAACGTTCCTCGCAGGCTGCAAACCAAACAGAGAAAAAAGGGAAATAGTCAAAGCCCCTTGAGAGCCGAAACATCGAGAGAGAGGAGAGAGGAGAAGAGAGAGAGGGGAGAAGAGCGATAGGGGAGAGGAGAGAGAGAGGAGCGAGAGGGGAGAAAGAGAGGAGAAAGACACGAGAGAGGAGAAGAGAGAGAGAGGAGAAGAGTGATAAGGGAGAGGAGAGAGGAGAAAGAGAGGAGAGAGAAAAACGTTGATGGCTTTTAGAAGACAGTAAGTCACAGAGAGAGAAGGAGACTTGAGGAGTTTCCTCCAGGGTTTTTCTTCAGCTTTGTGTCACCGTTCTCAGCTAAATGCAAATCTTTATGGAAAGTATTCTCTCAAAAGTTTTTTTGAGTGGCTGTTTTTCCACTTTACTGTTGTTGAACGGTGTCCGGAACTTTCTGAGGTTGTCGTACACCCACCTGTGGCTTCTAGGGGTCTCCATCTTGGGAGGGGACCAAGTTAGCATCCAGGACACCGACTGTATGAAATGAAATTATATTGAGGTGGTCAAGAAGTTATGAGAGGCATGGTTACCACATGTTGATCAGTGTGTGTAGCTATGCACGTGTGTGTGTCCGTGAGATAGATTTTTTTCTGGAGGTTTTAACTTGTGTGTGTGTGTGTGTGGAGCCTCCAGAGGCTGTGAATTATAGCCTGCTGAGAGAAGCTCTCCTTTTGGCAATCTCCCCTCCCCTGCACTCTGCTCCCTCTCTCCATCTTTCTAATCATGTTTTTGGGACGTGCTTATCAGCACACCAGTGCCGAGAGCAGAAAATTATCCAGGGAGACTTTTTCTGGCTCAACACGTTTTGGCTTTTTTTTCCCTCAGGTTCAGTTCAGGGAGAGAAGTAATGTTTCCTGCTGTGTTTGGGGTCTAGGGCCTCAGTGGTAGCACTGAAATTAAGATATCCCATTATATGATTTTCAGCTTGTCAGTGGTGTTTGTGTGTGTGTTGGATACATGCTCAGTCCTCTTTCCTCGGTTCTGTGAGTGCAGCGGAGGGCCCAGGACAAACCCCAGCCGTCGTCAGGGCTGAGGTGTGAATATTTACGGGGTGACTAAACCCTTATCTAACTTGAGAAGGCGAAGGAGGAGGCAAAGTCCATATCTTGTAAAAGGCATTGTCTGTGCTTTACTGTGTGTGTGTGTGTGTGTGTGGTTGTCTGTGCTTTGTGTGTTACTGAGTGTGTGTGTGTGTCTTTCTGTGTGTGTGTCTGTGTGTTTCTTTCTGTGTGTGTGTCTGTGTGTTTCTTTCTGTGTGTGTGTGCTATGAGCGTTAAAGTGTGTGGGTGTCTCTGTGTGTGTGTGTGTGTGTGTGTGTGTCTCTCTCTCTCTGTTTGTATGTGTGTGTGTGTCTCTCTGTGTGTGTGTGTGTGTGTGTCACATAGTGGAGACCAGGGAACAACAGATGAGATGGAGAGAGGAAAAGAGAGACAGGGGATTAGAAGACAGGATGAAGGAGTAGAACAGAAACAGTAAGGCTTTCCAGAGAATACTGATGGAAGCAGTCTGTTTTACAGAGTTCGGGATGGGAATATTAGATGGGAATATTAACTTACTTTCCGGGGATTTTCACGGACAATCCAAGATCTTTCTCTGAGATGACCAGTGAGGGACTGACTATGAGTCGACACCAAGAAAAAAAATAATAGAACAGAAAGAAGATGACAACCTAGAGAATAAAAAGGATGCAGAAGTTACCAAATTTGACACACAACTATTAAAAATCGTGGGAATCTAAAGAATGTCCGATGGGACCTCATAAAATGTATTTAAAAGTGTAAAATAAAGATTATATGGTGTGTTAAAGCAATGTTCTTTGTACGTAAATTTCCTTTGGTGAGGAGTGTTTTGGCATGCTGCGATGAGGGGCAGCGATTTAGGAATGGGTCGTGAATTAATTTTAAACGGTGCACTTGTTCATCTGTAACCTGCCTTCCTAATCTGTTGTCATGGGAGATGAAAGGGAAAGCACCCAATAAGGCCCTAAAGCTCACAACAAGGATAAGAGAGACACTTCTGTGTCTGTGTGGGTGTATGTATACGAGTATTTACATTTACATTTAGTCATTTAGCAGACGCTCTTATCCAAAGCGACTTACAGTAAGTACAGGGACATTCCCCCGAGGCAAGTAGGGTGAAGTGCCTTGCCCAAGGACACAACGTCAGTTGGCATGACCGGGAATCGAACTGGCAACCTTCGGATTACTAGCCCGATTCCCTCACCGCTCAGCCACCTGACTCCCTATTTCTACGTGACTGTCCAAGAGATATGAATCAGCTTTCACAGCAACCAGTATACCTGTCTCTCTTAGAACCTGTATTACTCGTCATGGTAACAATTCTCCATACAGGATGTGGGCAGTGTGAGAATGTTCTCCTCTGTTTTTTTAAACCAGGGCAGGTCATGACGGCTCTTCGCTCCGGATGATTTTTACAGGTTGATGATCCAAATACGTCACAGGTGTGTGTGTGGAGGGGGAGGATCAACCATGACACAAAGTGACATATGAGCAATACAGGAAGTAGCACGAACAGAGGGTTAGGCAGAGGCCACGCCCCCTCCAAACATTTACATTCAGTCATTTAGCAGACGCCCATATCCAGAGCCACTTACACTAAGTAAAGGGACATTCTCCCTGAGGCAAGTAGGGTGGAGTGCCTTGCAAATGACACAACGTCATTTGGCATGGAACTGGCAACCTTCTGATTAATAGCCCGATTCCCTAACCGCTCAGACATCTGACCCCCAATGAGGATATGCACACTAGAGGACTTCCTAATAAGCAAATATCAACAAGCCAGTAAAATCCGTTTTTTTGAATGTTGTACCTTTGCTGTTTATACATGAATACATGAAAATAAACAGATAAACTGAGAAGACAGAGACAGGAACAAGGAAACTGTACGGCTGCAGTACTCAGGCAAGTGGGAAGAAAGATCAAGATGGAGAGATGGATATATAAAAAGAGATGTGGAGACGATGCAATGACTCAGACATTACGACAGCGTCAAACCACAGACCGAACGACAGCCAAACACACATAAACAACTGAAGTGTAGGGAGATTCTGTAAATGAATAGGTAGGGTGGGTGTCAACTGGTCTTTTTTGTTTGAGCCTGGCAAAAAAAAAAAACAAGTGACAAAACTTCACTTGGACCATAAAATGATCTAAGAAGCATGAGGACAGTAGGTGAAGACAGGTGAGGACAGATGAGGACAGGTGAGGACAGTAGGTGAGGACAATAGGTGAGGAGAGTAGGTGAGGACAGTAGATGAGCACAGTAGGTGACGACAGTAGGGGAGGACAGTAGGTGAGCACAGTAGGTGAGGACAGTTGGTGAGGACAGGTGAGGACAGGTGAGGACAGTAGGTGAGGACAGTAGGTGAGGACAGTTGGTGAGGACAGGTGAGGACAGGTGAGGACAGGTGAGGACAGTAGGTGAGGACAGGTGAGGACAGTAGGTGAGGACAGTAGATGAGCATAGTAGGTGAGCACAGTAGGTGAGGACAGTAGGTGAGGACAGGTGAGGACAGTAGGTGAGGACAGTAGATGAGTACAGTAGGTGAGGACAGTAGATGAGTACAGTAGATGAGCACAGTAGGTGAGGACAGTAGGTGAGGACAGTAGATGAGTACAGTAGATGAGCACAGTAGGTGAGGACAGTAGATGAGCACAGTAGGTGAGGACAGTAGATGAGCACAGTAGGTGAGGACAGTAGGTGAGGACAGTAGGGGAGGACAGTAGGGGAGGACAGTAGAGTGCTGGAGTAGACAGCAGTGGGTGGTCATTCCACACTCGTTCATCATATACTCAATCAAGATAAAAGAGACCCATCTTTTACCGGGCGACAGCTGCCTGTCTGTGCTTGCCTAGATGGAGCTGTCCATTAACTGGTGTTTGTGTGTGTGTGTGTGTGTGTGTGTGTGTGTGTATGTATGTTGTGACAAGGGGGCCTTGTCAGCCATGGGCCTGGCAGCCCGTTGGCCTCGTTACAGGAGCAAAGCCTCAACAAGGCACACCTGTTCCTCATTTACCTCACGCCTGGTGAGTACAAAAGGGGACAAACAGGGGCAATATGGGGGTTGACATGGTTTTGTGCTACACAGACTCGCCGTAGGAGAAACGAGACCAACCACATGAGCCAGGAGGGCTGAAGGAAGCGACCCTGGGAGAACAAGAAACACGCCGACGTAACTCAGTTTTTGTTAATGTTTTTTTGTTTTGGACCAAAAGGTGCTATTAAAACCCTTTGGCGTACCTTCTCTCTTGGAGTCTGTCTCCGTGCTTCACAATGTGTGTGTGTGTGCTTGTATGTGTGGGTGTGTTTGTGTGCTTGTGTATGTGTGGGTGTACAGGATGTGTCAATCAAAGTCATGGCCGGCTCTGAACAGACCTGTCCAACCACATACTGTAGTCCTGCAGCCAAACTAGCAATCAAAGGGAGACTGACTATTACCAGTCCAGAAATTGAATTCTAGAGAAGTCAAGAGTTGGGGGTATGATCTAGTACACTGCGTTACCTCCAGAACAGTTGGAGTCTTGACATAAGGTCCAATAGTTGATGAAGAGTTTGGATTAAAAGACACATTTCCGGCCTGGATTCCAGTATTTATGACGTCCCTCAAAAGAGTGTTGTCTTTTCCCCTTTATATTTATTCAGTCTCACTGGAACAACATCATCATTCTCTCCCAATTATTTGACAATGCCATTATTCAAAC